>NW_027315835.1:7255861-7350861 GCF_026437365.1 Eucyclogobius newberryi | reverse complement strand
TGTAGAGTCTCAGGGTGCTAGTGTAGAGTCTCAGGGTGCTAGTGTACAGTCTCAGGGTGCTAGTGTACAGTCTCAGGGTGCTAGTGTACAGTCTCAGGGTGCTAGTGTACAGTCTCAGGGTGCTAGTGTAGAGTCTCAGGGTGCTAGTGTAGAGTCTCAGGGTGCTAGTGTAGAGTCTCAGGGTGCTAGTGTACAGTCTCAGGGTGCTAGTGTAGAGTCTCAGGGTGCTAGTGTACAGTCTCAGGGTGCTAGTGTACAGTCTCAGGGTGCTAGTGTAGAGTCTCAGGGTGCTAGTGTACAGTCTCAGGGTGCTAGTGTAGAGTCTCAGGGTGCTGGATTTGGATGGAGCCCTCCATCCAAATCCGTCTTAACATCTGTGGTCTGTATCTCTTGCCTCACTCGTTGTAGGTATTTGGCCGTAGCTGCCTTGTTACCTTGTTGCCATTTGCCTGTGGGATTCCCAGGTACTTATAACTGTTTCGCACCTCTGGTATTTTTGCTGATGCCTTTCTGAGCAGTGCTCATGTATTGATCCATGTGCCCGCTTATCTTAGCCGCCATTATGCCCGACAGGAGTTGCCGCACGCCCCCCCGACACGCCCCCCCGACACGAGCCCCCCGACACGAGCCCCCCCGACACGAGCCCCCCCCGATACATCCCCCGACATGCCCCCCCCGATACGTCCCCCCCGACATGCCCCCCCCGACACGCGCCCCCCGACACGCCACCCCTTCACGCGCCCCCCGACACGACACCCTGACACGCGCCCCCCGACTCTCGCTGGGCTAAAAAGGTTTTTATTCAGACTGGCTTTTAACACTGTAATGTAATTGCACTTTATTTTGTACAGTTTGTTTTTATTTAGTTCTATATTTTGTATTGCCTTGATTTTATTGTGAAGCACTTTGGTCATTTAAGTGTTGTAAAGGGCTCTATAAACAAAGGTTGATTGATTGATTGATTGATCGATTGATCGAATGTGCTCTACAAATAAACCTGCCTTGTATATGTGTGTATTTAAATATAAATGAATTCCACATAATATTTCACTATTGGCTCGTCCACTCTTCAGCTCTGTCCAGTCCTAAGAGAAAAACATCCACCACTCCGATCACTTGAGGGTCCCACACACATCCTTGACCCCTTCAAGTAGCGACACTCAACGCTCAGAGAAAGAAGAGGCCGGCCTGATGTGTTCATGCTACAGTTTTATAGATGCTAACGTGGATTTGCTTAAAACACTGAAACTTGTACATGTTTCTCTCTCTGCAGTTCGCCTGTGTGGTCCCTCAGAGGTTATCAGTTCTCCACGGTTCCTCCCACCACGACCGAGCCGCCCGACCTTACACCCATCCCCATCCTGCACCGGAAGGACTTCAAGAAACTGCCCCAGTGGGACTTCGACGACCAGTACAGAACGGACCGAGAGAGACACAAGACCACACAGGTGAGGACCAGGACAGAGAGAGACAAGACCACACAGGTGAGGGCCAAGACAGAGAGAGAGAGAGACAAGACCACACAGGTGAGGACCAGGACAGAGAGAGAGAGACAAGACCACACAGGTGAGGACCAGGACAGAGAGAGAGAGACAAGACCACACAGGTGAGGACCAGGACAGAGAGAGACAAGACCACACAGGTGAGGACCAGGACAGAGAGAGACAAGACCACACAGGTGAGGACCAGGACAGAGAGAGACAAGACCACACAGGTGAGGACCAGGACAGAGAGAGACAAGACCACACAGGTGAGGACCAGGACAGAGAGAGACAAGACCACACAGGTGGCCTTTTGCTGGGAAGGTTTCTTTGTGTTTCTTTGTGTTTCTTTGCGTAGTTTACAATGTTATTTGATCTAATTTCAACATTTCTCATTTCCCCCTTGGGTGCAGAAATGTGACAGCAGTTTGTGGACGAAGATCGACTCTGACCCGGAGCTCAGAGACACGTTCATCCCAAACATTCGAATGTACGTGTTCAACGGCAGCATCACCATGAGCGAGTGGAACAGGCTGTCACACTTCAACAACCCCTTTGGATTCATGGACTTCAACCACCAAGGTTAGACCAGAGAGACGGGTCAGAGAGACGGGTCAGAGAGACAGGTCAGGTCAGAGAGACGGGTCAGAGAGACGGGTCAGAGAGACGGGTCAGAGAGACGGGTCAGAGAGGTCAGACCAGAGAGATGGGTCAGAGAGACGGGTCAGAGAGACGGGTCAGAGAGGTCAGACCAGAGAGACGGGTCAGAGAGACGGGTCAGAGAGACGGGTCAGAGAGGTCAGACCAGAGAGACGGGTCAGAGAGACGGGTCAGAGAGACGGGTCAGAGAGACGGGTCAGAGAGACGGGTTCAAGTCCTGGTTTAGTTCTGTTGAAGTTTAGTCCGTAACAGATTGCAAGAGGCGCGGATCGTTCTCAAGGTCGTTGTCTTATCTTGCTGCTGAGCTCGTCCTTCCACTGACTAAGCATAATAGCGATATAAAAGAGAGTTAATCCACAGATTAACTGTGTTTTATATCACTGTTGCTTGGGTCCCATGTAATGGTCTGATGTCAGTTCACAATGAGGAAGTACACAGAAAGTACACATTAACAGAGTTTGAATTCAAAGAAAGAAAGAAAATGAATTCAACACGTTTGTAGAGGTCTGAGATAAACATCAGCAGCTTTTGTAAAACCTGAGTTCAGTTATAAAAGATGACACTAGAGCTTTTTCTCTCTCCTTTTTTTTACGGTATACATCTAGAATTTCAGCATTAAAAAAGTATTATCTATCTAACACAGTCTTCAATTGTTGTCTTCTCTCAGACGTGATGAACGGTCTGAACCTGGTCCCGAGGCCCCGGGCCCCTCTGCTGACCCCTAAACCAGGCCGAGACTGCATCAGCTGTGCTGTGGTGGGCGCCGGAGGAATCCTCTGGAGGTCCAAGAAGGGCCAAGAGATCGACAACCACGACTATGTCTTCAGGTGAGTGGTTATCCCGGCTCCTCCTCTCAGTCATGAGGCCAATGTGGCAGAGTGGTTATCCCGGCTCTTCCTCTCAGTCATGTGGCCAATGTGGCAGAGTGGTTATCCCGGCTCTTCCTCTCAGTCATGTGGCCAATGTGGCAGAGTGGTTATCCCGGCTCCTCCTCTCAGAGCTGTGATTGGCCCCAGGCTTCACGTCTTTGGTCAAAAACTGCCCATTACTCTTTACGTATGTGTTGTGTCTGATTCACTGTTGGACACTAGCACTGATAAAGTCCTGATTTAGTTAGTCCTAGTTTAGTTGGCTACTGTTCACTAGTCCTGGTCTAGTGCTGTTTTAGGCCTGTTCCAGCCTTGTTTAGTTTCCTGGTCTACAGCCACATGCTCAGACCAGAGTCTGAGCAAGTCCAGACAGGCCAAAACGAGATGTCAAAAAGCAGAAAGAAACACAACAAATAATAATTTCTCACCAAACACTGTCTCAGTCTTGAGGTAAAATGCTATATTTCCACTGATGCTAAGTTATATGTCGAGCCTTAGCGACACAAAGCTAGCAAAGCACGTTAGCAACAGCTGTTTCCTGTTTATGGCCACACGGCACTCGCTTTGTCAAGAGCCACAATCTGATATTTCCAGGTCATAATGCGTCTGACCTGATCCAAAGCCAAAGACATAAAGAGAGGTTCAAACGCGGCGTCGAGGCTTTGAGAGAAGTCAAAGAAATGAGGCAAAACTGTTCCTGTGCACGCTAGCTTTAGCCACGCCCCTCACACACACACACTTGGAATGACTTTTTGTGAATCGTGAGATCGGCCTTATGATTAAAACGTACACAGGTACACTTTAGATTCATTAAGAAAGCATTTGTTATGTTTGGGTGGCGTTAGCAGCTCATGCGTGGCTCTTGAACCGGAGCACGTAGCCACATTGACCATCAGTGACCATCAGGGAAAGGTCCTGTCTGACACGTGTTTGTTTTGTCCTCAGGGTGAATGGAGCACTGGTTAAAGGTTTTGAGGAAGATGTCGGCAATCGCACCGATATCTACGTTCACACGGCTAACTCCATCACAGCGTCCGAAATACTGTTATCAAAATACAAATACAAACGAGCCCCACATGACAAGGTATACGCAGACATTTACTACAATACTTTAGTATTTTACTGGGACAATGATCAGATTGTTGGTGAACACAGGATCGGAGACAAAATCATACATTGTTTAGTCCTGGGTCAGTCTTGGGTCAGTCCTAGGTCAGTCCTGGGTCCGTCTTGGGTCAGTCCTGGGTCAGTCCTGGGTCCGTCTTGGGTCAGTCCTGGGTCCGTCTTGGGTCTGTCTTGGATAAGTCTTGAGTCGGTCTAGGGCCGGTCCTGGGTCAGTTCTGGTTTCATGATGTCTTGTCTTGTTTTCTAGGGAATAAAGTATGTGCTGATCCCTGAGGGCATGAGGGACTTCGAATGGCTGCAGGGACTTTACAAACACGAGAGACTAACCTTCGGTTCATATAAAGGACGACGGTAAGACTCAAGTGAGGGAGCGGGTGAGGAGGGGGTGAGGAGGCGGGGGGGTAGAAAAGGGGCGGACCCTGAGCACCCTGTTCTGTGTTTCAGTCCCTGGACCTCGTACTCGGATGCGTTCAATGAGACGCGCTTCTACCTTCTGCACATGGACTTCCTGCGATACGTCCGAAACAGGTCGCTGTCACTTCACTATATGATCTCTCTAAAACACGGAGCGGATTCAGGAACTCTTCTCTGACCCGCAGGTTCTTAAAGTCGCCGACGCTGAACGCTGGATACTGGGCCATCGTTAGACCCACAAACGGCGCCTTCATGATTTTCCTGGCGCTGCACCTGTGCGACAGAGTAAGCAGTGGTGTTACACTCTGGGACTTTTGGGGCGACTTTTGGACAGGGTTTTGGACTTCTTCTTGTGTCTGTGTGATGCAGTGTGCAACGGGCTAAGAGCTGCAGTCGTGGCACTATATATTGTGGGTAAATAATGGTAAATATTTGAAGGAATATCTATACTTATTTGAAAAAAGGAAAGTTTAGTCATTCCGAAAGTAGTAATCAATCAAGTCATTTTCTAAGTTATTGCCGGCCCTGGTGCCACCACAGGGAAAGTCTGGAGCTGCTGATCGTACGGTCGTCCCAGCGTGGTGAAAGCAGCAAATACACGTTTGAAACAACATATATCAATATCTTATCCATCTCTGTGTTCCAGGTGGATGTGTACGGCTTCATCACTGGAGACCACAAGAAATACTCCAACTACTACTATGAGCGTGGAGCCAAAACGAAAGTCATATTCTACGCAAACCACAACTACAACTTGGAGAGTGCGCTGTGGAAGAAGCTTCATGACCTGGACATTATTCACCTGTACATGGGGCCGCCAGAGGCCAAGGACCCTCAGACGACCCCGCAGCCCCCAGAGAAGGCCCCTCAGCCCCCAGAGAAGGCCCCGCAGCCCCCAGAGAAGGCCCCGCAGCCCCCACAGAAGGACCCACAGCCCCCACAGAAGGACCCGCAGCCCCCACAGAAGACCCCGTGGCCCCCGGAGAAGACCCCACAGCCCCCAGAGAAGGCCCCTCAGACCCCAGAGAAGGCCCCTCAGACTCCCCCGAAGGCCCCGCAGCCCCCACAGAAGGACCCGCAGCCCCCAGAGAAGGCTCCTCAGACCCCCCCGAAGGCCCCGCAGCCCCCACAGAAGGACTCGCAGCCCTCCCCAAAGGCCCCACAGCCCCCACAGAAGGACCCTCAGCCCCCACAGAAGGACCCGCAGCCCCCACAGAAGACCCCGTAGCCCCCGGAGAAGACCCCACAGCCCCCACAGAAGGACCCGCAGCCCCCACAGAAGACCCTACAGACCCCACAGAAGACCCTGCAGACCCCACAGAAGACCCTGCAGACCCCCAGACGACCCCGTAGACACCCGCAGCCCCGCAGCCCCCCTAAGGCCCAGCAGACCCCCTAAGTCCCTGCAGCCCCCCCCCTAAGTCCCCACAGCCCCCCTAAGGCCCCACAGCCCCCCTGAGGCCCCACAGCCCCCCTAAGGCCCCACAGCCCCCCTAAGGCCCCACAGCCCCCTGAGGCCCCACAGCCCCCCTAAGGCCCCACAGCCCCCTGAGGCCCCACAGCCCCCCTAAGGCCCCACACAGCCCCCCTGAGGCCCCACAGCCCCCCTAAGGCCCCACAGCCCCCCTAAGGCCCCACAGCCCCCCTGAGGCCCCACAGCCCCCCTAAGGCCCCACAGCCCCCCCGTGTCTGCATTGTTTTGAATGCATGTTTTCTTGTTGTATAAAGTACTTTGAATGTCTTTTTGTACAAATTGTGATCTACAAATAAAGTGTTTCAGGTTCATCCGTGTCATCATTGTGTTCTGCAGAAAGGGTTTGTCATTTTATATTATAGACTTTATTATAGTTTTTCTGAAGCTCACCAACAATTTTGAGGATAGAACTTTTTTATCTCAATCTTTTGATCTAAAACTATAATGGTAATTTCTGAACCAGCTTGTTACTTTCTCCTGGAATCAAACTGGAGCCAAATCAAACAGAACAGAACAGACTGCCCCATGAGAGAAACAATGGGACAGAGGGGAACATCCTGTTAAACCTGAGCGTCCTGATTTTGTCTGTTCAAGGGGACGTGTCAGATGAAGGCGCGGCTGTGTAAAACCTATTTATGACTGATATGGTTTTATTATGATTGTAATGCGCTCTCATTTGGAGTGTCTCGGAGGAAAGAACATAGAACTGTGCTCACCTGTAAGTGTTCTGAAAGTGCATGAGGAAGAATGTGTACATTTACCACTGATGTAGTTATAATAATGGACATGCGTATTAATGCCTTTTGTAGGGTAATCATACTCATTTTTTGCTCACACATTTGTTCCAAGATGTAATGTATATTCTCTGGGACGAGCCGTTACATTGGACAACACGTGTAGCATTTTAGGTAGTTAATGTTCATATTTATATTTAAAAGGGCTCCATCTGAAGCTTGTTCAGCAAAACATTAACATCTACTCAGTCTCATTCTCTGAAGGGGAGAACACGATTCATTGACCGACAATCATAATTCTATAAAAATCAATACAAACTCTATAAACCAGGATGATTTTGTGTGGTTTAATAAACAAATATATAAAATCAATTAATTGACACATTTGGTTACACAGGCTGTGCCTGGGCTCAACTTAGTTAAAAGAAATGCTGGTATTAAGAATTAGGTTTTGGGGAATAATTCAAGTGAACCTGTCTTTAAATGCCACTCTGTAAATATCAGCCACTTTCAGGTCGCATGTGTCCAAGGAAGGTGTGGAGCGAGGCCTCCCACGTCTCTGCGTCCTTGGAGCTGTCCGGGCGCTGATGCTTGAGCAGGTTTAGCATTCGAAGAGTTTGATGAGTCCAGGGTCCGTTGAATTGTGCATTTTTCGATGAAGATGTTCGGGTTGTTTGGTGAAAGCCGAGTTTGGAAGATAATGCAGCCTCCCTGGTGGGGGAGGGGCCCCTGCGGGGGTCCCCGACCCGGTGTGTCGTCCTGGCAGGTCACGATGGAAGAAGAGAGAGTGAGCAGAACTGAGTCTGCACTTTTATTGACCTGGGAGGAGTGGCCTAGTGGCAGTGGCTTTAACTCTTGGTCAAACTTATTCTCAGTTTGGGCAAATTTAACTCAAACCAGCAAAAACGACATGTGACCATAATAAAATACACAACATTGTCAACGAACACACATCAATAGCAGGTAATGAGAAAGTACATTAAGTACGACATGAACACTTCAAACCAGTTCTTGTGGCAAACTAAACTAAAACATGATTTAGTCACAAGTTTAGATCACACAGTCAGCATCAAGTTGGTTTAGATGTGAAATATAGTCATTAAGAAACTTAGTCCTGAGGAATGTCTCTCATCAGATTCAGGGGGAGGGGCTCCGGTGAGGACAGTGTCCTCTCCGTGGGGGGTCCTTCCTTTACACCCAACACTATGCTTTGATTTCTGCAACAGTGTGTTGAGCTGTGAAAAGGTATTATCTTTCAATTGTCTTTTTGGGACATATGGGTCCCCTATGGATCCTCTTTTAAATCTGTGGGGGGTGTAGAAAGGCCCAACCAGGGACGCGAGTTGAACATTAACACTGGCTATAAACATCACATCGGCTACAAGCTTTGTTTAGTAACTATGTATGATGCATTGTCCCTGTCAATGTTATTTTTATTTTTTATAATATATATATGTTTCTTTTATTATATATATATATATATATATATATATATATTTTTTTTTTAATGTATATATATATATATATACATCCAGCGAGGCCTCGTCGATACAAGTGGCTCAAAGCCTCCAATGCTTAACGAGGCTTCATGGGGCTTCACGAGGCTTCACGAGGCTTCATCACTCGCTGGAGTATGAATTCATTACTTGAAGTTGATTGGGGAAAACATGAAAGCCACTCAGAGCTGAAGTGGCTTTAAATGGGCTGAAAAATACCGTTCTTGTCTTCCTGTTTCCTCTGGTGTCACGGCCAAAAGAGTCCTAAAGGCAACAGCAATGCATAAAGAAGGTTCTGGATCAGACCAAGTTGCGCTGTGGTAGGAGGGGTGTTTGGACACACGCCTTTGCCTACATCTGCCCTGGCTTAACTCCAAAATGTAGATTATCATTGTGTTTGCGTCTTTCTAAATTTGTAAAAACATAAATCTGCTCCCTGGCTCCTCCCGGTTCATCCTGACTCCTCCCTGGATCCTCCCTGGATCCTCCCTGGCTCCTCCCGGTTCATCCTGACTCCTCCCTGGATCCTCCCTGGCTCCTCCCGGTTCATCCTGACTCCTCCCTGGATCCTCCCTGGATCCTCCCTGGCTCCTCCCGGTTCATCCTGACTCCTCCCTGGATCCTCCCTGGCTCCTCCCGGTTCATCCTGACTCCTCCCTGGATCCTCCCTGGCTCCTCCCGGTTCATCCTGACTCCTCCCTGGATCCTCCCTGGCTCCTCCCGGTTCATCCTGACTCCTCCCTGGATCCTCCCTGGATCCTCCCTGGATCCTCCCTGGCTCCTCACGGTTCATTCTGACTCCTCCCTGGTTCCTCCCTGGCTCCTCCCCTGGTTCCTCCCCTGGTTCCTCCCCTGTTCCTCCATGGCTCCTCCCCTGGCTCCTCCCCTGCCCCTCCCTGGATCCTCCCTGGTTCCTCCCCTGTTCCTCCCTGGCTCCTCCCCTGGTTCCTCCCCTGTTCCTCCATGGCTCCTCCCCTGGCTCTTCCCTGTTCCTCCCTGGCTCCTCCCCTGTTTCCTCCCTGGATCCTCCCTGGCTCCTCCCAGTTCATCCTGACTCCTCCCTGGATCCTCCCTGGCTCCTCCCGGTTCATCCTGACTCCTCCCTGGATCCTCCCTGGATCCTCCCTGGATCCTCCCTGGCTCCTCCTGGTTCATTCTGACTCCTCCCTGGTTCCTCCCTGGCTCCTCCCCTGGTTCCTCCCCTGGTTCCTCCCCTGTTCCTCCATGGCTCCTCCCCTGGCTCCTCCCCTGCCCCTCCCTGGATCCTCCCTGGTTCCTCCCCTGTTCCTCCCTGGCTCCTCCCCTGGTTCCTCCCCTGTTCCTCCATGGCTCCTCCCCTGGCTCTTCCCTGTTCCTCCCTGGCTCCTCCCCTGTTTCCTCCCCTGTTCCTCCCTGGCTCCTCCTGGCTCCTCCCTGGTTCCTCCCTGGCTCCTCCCCTGCTTCTTCCCTGGCTCCTCACCTGTTCCTCCCTGTTCCTCCCTGTTCCTCCCTGGTTCCTCCCTGGCTCCTCCCCTGTTCCTCCCTGGGTCCTCCCCTGCTTCTTCCCTGTTCCTCCCTGGTTCCTCCCTAGCTCCTCCCCTATTCCTCCCTGGATCCTCCCTGGATCCTTCCTGGGTCCTCCCTGGATCCTTCCTGGGTCCTCCCTGGATCCTTCCTAGCTCCTCCCCTGTTCCTCCCTGGATCCTCCCTGGATCCTTCCTGGGTCCTCCCCTGCTTCTTCCCTGTTCCTGTCCTGTGGCGTGCTGTGGATTTGTCCGGCAGGTAATGGTTCCTCTTCGCTTCTTTAAAGTGCATGTGACAGGTCAGATGACACTTTTCGCTTAAAAGGCACTCAACGCGATGATGAGATTTACAACTCCAATCAACACTTTCCCCGGTTCGATTATTTTGGTGAAGTTTATAATGTTACTTCCTGGTTGGACATGAGCCGCACAGGTAAATCCACAACAGTTACCTAGCAACCAGACCATAAACAAGAGCCAAAATCCACATAAATGATGCGACAGATTTGATTTGACGAACAACAATGCCTGATAACACCACACGTTTGTCAAATGATGGTTTAAACTGTCAGAAAAGTGTGTCGTGTTATCGTCCCAGCATGTCCACATGTGACACAGAAAGCGTTCCGAGTGTGGAGTGAGTGAAGCGTCTGGGGATGAGCTGTATATGGCTCGCGCCGGGATCCGAGTGTTTTGCAAACTGCCTGTTACACCAGCTCCGGCGCTCTTACGATTATCCCACGACACAACGTGATGATTTGAACGTGAACACCCGTCTGCTGTGTGTGTTGTAGGGCGGAGCCACAGAGGGACATGTCCAGGCAGGTTCACGCCCACATTCTGCCCCTGCTCTTCGTCCTCGCCGTGGCAACTGTGCTCCACGTCACCTGGACCCACGTCTCACGGAACAATTAGTGAGACTATATTATTTCTTGTATTTACAACTGATATTACAAATGTTCCCCTCCGCTGCTGCACTGCGTAACACCGAGACGTCCTCTCTGCAGTTTGATGAAGTTGGGTTCTCAGTTCTGGTTTGCTCCCATCACGGTTCCTCCCACCACGACCGAGCCGCGCGGCCTCACACCCATCCCCATCCTGCACCAGAAGGACTTAAAGAAAATGCCCCAGTGGGACTTCGACGACCAGTACAAGACGGAGAGAGAGAGACAAGACCACACAGGTGAGGACCAGGACAGAGAGAAAGAGACAAGGCCACACAGGTGGCCTTTTGCTGGGAAGGTTTCTTTGTGTTTCTTTGTGTTTCTTTGTGTTTCTTTGCGTAGTTTACAATGTTATTTGATCTAATTTCAACATTTCTCATTTCCCCCTTGGGTGCAGAAATGTGACAGCAGTTTGTGGACGAAGATCGACTCTGACCCGGAGCTCAGAGACACGTTCATCCCAAACATTCGAATGTACGTGTTCAACGGCAGCATCACCATGAGCGAGTGGAACAGGCTGTCACACTTCAACAACCCCTTTGGATTCATGGACTTCAACCACCAAGGTTAGACCAGAGAGACGGGTCAGAGAGACGGGTCAGAGAGACAGGTCAGGTCAGAGAGACAGGTCAGGTCAGAGAGACGGGTCAGAGAGACGGGTCAGAGAGACGGGTCAGAGAGGTCAGACCAGAGAGACGGGTCAGAGAGACGGGTCAGAGAGACGGGTCAGAGAGGTCAGACCAGAGAGACGGGTCAGAGAGACGGGTCAGAGAGACGGGTCAGAGAGACGGGTCAGAGAGACGGGTCAGGTCAGAGAGACGGGTCAGAGAAACGGGTCAGAGAGACGGGTCAGAGAGGTCAGACCAGAGAGACGGGTCAGAGAGACGGGTCAGAGAGGTCACACAAGAGTCCAGAACGGTCTGGCTCCAATTCTGTGAATGTTCTGATTAAACACACCGGCCCCACATGTGCACAACCTGACCTGCCATAACCTGTCCCACATATGCATAACCTGCCCCACATGTGCATAACCTGCCCCACATGTGCATATCCTGCCCCACATGTGCATATCCTGCCCCACATGTGCATATCCTGCCCCACATGTGCATATCCTGCCCCACATGTGCATATCCTGCTCCACATGTGCATATCCTGCCCCACATGTGCACAACCAGTCCCACATGTGCCTAACCTGCCATAACTGCCCTACATGTGCACAGCCAGCCCCACATGTGCACAGCCAGCCCCACATGTGCACAGCCAGCCCCACATGTGCACAGCCAGCCCCACATGTGCACAGCCAGCCCTACATGTGCACAGCCAGCCCCACATGTGCACAGCCCGCCCCACATGTGCACAGCCAGCCCCACATGTGCATAACCTGCCCCACATGTGCACAGCCAGCCCCACATGTGCACAGCCAGCCCCACATGTGCTTAGTGTCTTGTACTAAAGTGACAAACTGACCCTGGGGTTTAAAATTGGGTCAAATGTAAATTCCATGAGATGTGACAACACAATCCTGAAGAGATTCAACACATTTTTACTACAAACCTCATGGTATCAGTATCAACCTCATGGTATCAGTATCAACCTCATGGTATCAGTATCAACCTCATGGTATCAGTATCAACCTCATGGTATCAGTATCAACCTTATGGTATCAGTATCGGTATTGGATTGATATCCCGATACTTGCCCCAGTATTAATTTAATCAGATGCATCTTACTTCAGATTCACCACATGCACCAATATGTATCATATTTATTTTACTCTTTTTTTTCTTCACACTCTTTTTCAGACGTGATGAAGGCTCTGAACCTGGTCCCGAGGCCCCGGGCCCCTCTGCTGACCCCTAAACCAGGCCGAGACTGCATCAGCTGTGCTGTGGTGGGCGCCGGAGGAATCCTCTGGAGGTCCAAGAAGGGCCAAGAGATCGACAGCCACGACTATGTCTTCAGGTGAGGCCAATGTGGCAGAGTGGTTATCTCGGCTCCTCCTCTCAGTCATGAGGCCAATGTGGCAGAGTGGTTATCTCGGCTCCTCCTCTCAGTCATGAGGCCAATGTGGCAGAGTGGTTATCCCGGCTCCTCCTCTCAGTCATGAGGCCAATGTGGCAGAGTGGTTATCCCGGCTCCTCCTCTCAGTCATGAGGCCAATGTGGCAGAGTGGTTATCCCGGCTCCTCCTCTCAGTCATGAGTGGTTATTCAGGAGAGTCCAGGCTTTCCCTCATCAAGCTTATTTATTTTGGTAACAATGCAAGAAAATTATGGCTTTTAAGACTTTAAAAGCTGTAAAAGTGTAATGGCTCCATCATAGCCAAACAAACAAGAATAATATGTACACTTCAAATATTTATCTACTTTAGAGTTTATCTACTTTAGAGTCCCACATAGACAGACATGCAATAAGCACATGAAAGAAGAAAGGCAGGACTTTTACTACTGAGAAACTGTATATCTTTATGAAGACATGAAGTGTAAACAAAGTACTTATTTAGATGTTTCTCAAACTGTGGGACCTGGTTTAGTCCTAGTTTAGTCCTAGTTTAGTCCTTGTTTAGCCCTGGTCTAGCCCTGTTTAGACCTGGTTTAGACCTGGTTTAGCCCTGGTCCAGCCCTGGTCTAGCCCTGGTCTAGCCCTGGTCTAGCCCTGGTCTAGCCCTGGTCTAGCCCTGGTTTAGCCCTGGTCTAGGCCCTGGTTTAGGCAAATTCTCTCATTTGTCCCGTTGTCATGGAGATAAAACCCAGGGAGCACAAAGACTCCGCCCTGGCTCTGCTTCAGTCTAACGAGTTTCGTCTCGTTGCCAGGGTGAACGTAGCGGTGACCAAGAGTTTCGAGGACGACGTGGGGAATCGAACCGACGTCTATGTCCACACGGCTCATTCCATCACGCAGGCCGGAACACGGAAGTTCAACAACACGCAGGCCCCACAGGACGAGGTTTAGTCCTGGTTTAGACCCTGATTAGACCTGGTTTAGACCTGGTTTAAACCCTGATTAGACCTTGTTTAGTCCTGGTTTAGCCCTCATTTAGACCCGGGTTAGACCTGGTTTAGTCCTGGTTTAGACCCGGGTTAGACCTGGTTTAGTCTTGGTTTAGTTCTGGTTTCATGATTTTCTAGGGGATAAAGTATGTGCTGATCCCTGAGGGCATGAGGGACTTCGAATGGCTGCAGGGACTTTACAAACACGAGAGACTAACCTTCGGTTCATATAAAGGACGACGGTAAGACTCAAGTGAGGGAGCGGGTGAGGAGGGGGTGAGGAGGCGGGGGGGTAGAAAAGGGGCGGACCCTGAGCACCCTGTTCTGTGTTTCAGTCCCTGGACCTCGTACTCGGATGCGTTCAATGAGACGCGCTTCTACCTTCTGCACATGGACTTCCTGCGATACGTCCGAAACAGGTCGCTGTCACTTCACTATATGATCTCTCTAAAACACGGAGCGGATTCAGGAACTCTTCTCTGACCCGCAGGTTCTTAAAGTCGCCGACGCTGAACGCTGGATACTGGGCCATCGTTAGACCCACAAACGGCGCCTTCATGATTTTCCTGGCGCTGCACCTGTGCGACAGAGTAAGCAGTGGTGTTACACTCTGGGACTTTTGGGGCGACTTTTGGACAGGGTTTTGGACTTCTTCTTGTGTCTGTGTGATGCAGTGTGCAACGGGCTAAGAGCTGCAGTCGTGGCACTATATATTGTGGGTAAATAATGGTAAATATTTGAAGGAATATCTATACTTATTTGAAAAAAGGAAAGTTTAGTCATTCCGAAAGTAGTAATCAATCAAGTCATTTTCTAAGTTATTGCCGGCCCTGGTGCCACCACAGGGAAAGTCTGGAGCTGCTGATCGTACGGTCGTCCCAGCGTGGTGAAAGCAGCAAATACACGTTTGAAACAACATATATCAATATCTTATCCATCTCTGTGTTCCAGGTGGATGTGTACGGCTTCATCACTGGAGACCACAAGAAATACTCCAACTACTACTATGAGCGTGGAGCCAAAACGAAAGTCATATTCTACGCAAACCACAACTACAACTTGGAGAGTGCGCTGTGGAAGAAGCTTCATGACCTGGACATTATTCACCTGTACATGGGGCCGCCAGAGGCCAAGGACCCTCAGACGACCCCGCAGCCCCCAGAGAAGGCCCCTCAGCCCCCAGAGAAGGCCCCGCAGCCCCCAGAGAAGGCCCCGCAGCCCCCACAGAAGGACCCACAGCCCCCACAGAAGGACCCGCAGCCCCCACAGAAGACCCCGTGGCCCCCGGAGAAGACCCCACAGCCCCCAGAGAAGGCCCCTCAGACCCCAGAGAAGGCCCCTCAGACTCCCCCGAAGGCCCCGCAGCCCCCACAGAAGGACCCGCAGCCCCCAGAGAAGGCTCCTCAGACCCCCCCGAAGGCCCCGCAGCCCCCACAGAAGGACTCGCAGCCCTCCCCAAAGGCCCCACAGCCCCCACAGAAGGACCCTCAGCCCCCACAGAAGGACCCGCAGCCCCCACAGAAGACCCCGTAGCCCCCGGAGAAGACCCCACAGCCCCCACAGAAGGACCCGCAGCCCCCACAGAAGACCCTACAGACCCCACAGAAGACCCTGCAGACCCCACAGAAGACCCTGCAGACCCCCAGACGACCCCGTAGACACCCGCAGCCCCGCAGCCCCCCTAAGGCCCAGCAGACCCCCTAAGTCCCTGCAGCCCCCCCCCTAAGTCCCCACAGCCCCCCTAAGGCCCCACAGCCCCCCTGAGGCCCCACAGCCCCCCTAAGGCCCCACAGCCCCCCTAAGGCCCCACAGCCCCCTGAGGCCCCACAGCCCCCCTAAGGCCCCACAGCCCCCTGAGGCCCCACAGCCCCCCTAAGGCCCCACACAGCCCCCCTGAGGCCCCACAGCCCCCCTAAGGCCCCACAGCCCCCCTAAGGCCCCACAGCCCCCCTGAGGCCCCACAGCCCCCCTAAGGCCCCACAGCCCCCCCGTGTCTGCATTGTTTTGAATGCATGTTTTCTTGTTGTATAAAGTACTTTGAATGTCTTTTTGTACAAATTGTGATCTACAAATAAAGTGTTTCAGGTTCATCCGTGTCATCATTGTGTTCTGCAGAAAGGGTTTGTCATTTTATATTATAGACTTTATTATAGTTTTTCTGAAGCTCACCAACAATTTTGAGGATAGAACTTTTTTATCTCAATCTTTTGATCTAAAACTATAATGGTAATTTCTGAACCAGCTTGTTACTTTCTCCTGGAATCAAACTGGAGCCAAATCAAACAGAACAGAACAGACTGCCCCATGAGAGAAACAATGGGACAGAGGGGAACATCCTGTTAAACCTGAGCGTCCTGATTTTGTCTGTTCAAGGGGACGTGTCAGATGAAGGCGCGGCTGTGTAAAACCTATTTATGACTGATATGGTTTTATTATGATTGTAATGCGCTCTCATTTGGAGTGTCTCG
Organism: Eucyclogobius newberryi; assembly: GCF_026437365.1. Lineage (NCBI taxonomy): Eukaryota > Metazoa > Chordata > Actinopteri > Gobiiformes > Gobiidae > Eucyclogobius > Eucyclogobius newberryi. The sequence goes on along the minus strand of NW_027315835.1, from coordinate 7,334,705 downwards.
GAGGAAAGAACATAGAACTGTGCTCACCTGTAAGTGTTCTGAAAGTGCATGAGGAAGAATGTGTACATTTACCACTGATGTAGTTATAATAATGGACATGCGTATTAATGCCTTTTGTAGGGTAATCATACTCATTTTTTGCTCACACATTTGTTCCAAGATGTAATGTATATTCTCTGGGACGAGCCGTTACATTGGACAACACGTGTAGCATTTTAGGTAGTTAATGTTCATATTTATATTTAAAAGGGCTCCATCTGAAGCTTGTTCAGCAAAACATTAACATCTACTCAGTCTCATTCTCTGAAGGGGAGAACACGATTCATTGACCGACAATCATAATTCTATAAAAATCAATACAAACTCTATAAACCAGGATGATTTTGTGTGGTTTAATAAACAAATATATAAAATCAATTAATTGACACATTTGGTTACACAGGCTGTGCCTGGGCTCAACTTAGTTAAAAGAAATGCTGGTATTAAGAATTAGGTTTTGGGGAATAATTCAAGTGAACCTGTCTTTAAATGCCACTCTGTAAATATCAGCCACTTTCAGGTCGCATGTGTCCAAGGAAGGTGTGGAGCGAGGCCTCCCACGTCTCTGCGTCCTTGGAGCTGTCCGGGCGCTGATGCTTGAGCAGGTTTAGCATTCGAAGAGTTTGATGAGTCCAGGGTCCGTTGAATTGTGCATTTTTCGATGAAGATGTTCGGGTTGTTTGGTGAAAGCCGAGTTTGGAAGATAATGCAGCCTCCCTGGTGGGGGAGGGGCCCCTGCGGGGGTCCCCGACCCGGTGTGTCGTCCTGGCAGGTCACGATGGAAGAAGAGAGAGTGAGCAGAACTGAGTCTGCACTTTTATTGACCTGGGAGGAGTGGCCTAGTGGCAGTGGCTTTAACTCTTGGTCAAACTTATTCTCAGTTTGGGCAAATTTAACTCAAACCAGCAAAAACGACATGTGACCATAATAAAATACACAACATTGTCAACGAACACACATCAATAGCAGGTAATGAGAAAGTACATTAAGTACGACATGAACACTTCAAACCAGTTCTTGTGGCAAACTAAACTAAAACATGATTTAGTCACAAGTTTAGATCACACAGTCAGCATCAAGTTGGTTTAGATGTGAAATATAGTCATTAAGAAACTTAGTCCTGAGGAATGTCTCTCATCAGATTCAGGGGGAGGGGCTCCGGTGAGGACAGTGTCCTCTCCGTGGGGGGTCCTTCCTTTACACCCAACACTATGCTTTGATTTCTGCAACAGTGTGTTGAGCTGTGAAAAGGTATTATCTTTCAATCGTCTTTTTGGGACATATGGGTCCCCTATGGATCCTCTTTTAAATCTGTGGGGGGTGTAGAAAGGCCCAACCAGGGACGCGAGTTGAACATTAACACTGGCTATAAACATCACATCGGCTACAAGCTTTGTTTAGTAACTATGTATGATGCATTGTCCCTGTCAATGTTATTTTTATTTTTTATAATATATATATGTTTCTTTTATTATATATATATATATATATATATATATATTTTTTTTTTAATGTATATATATATATATATACATCCAGCGAGGCCTCGTCGATACAAGTGGCTCAAAGCCTCCAATGCTTAACGAGGCTTCATGGGGCTTCACGAGGCTTCACGAGGCTTCATCACTCGCTGGAGTATGAATTCATTACTTGAAGTTGATTGGGGAAAACATGAAAGCCACTCAGAGCTGAAGTGGCTTTAAATGGGCTGAAAAATACCGTTCTTGTCTTCCTGTTTCCTCTGGTGTCACGGCCAAAGGAGTCCTAAAGGCAACAGCAATGCATAAAGAAGGTTCTGGATCAGACCAAGTTGCGCTGTGGTAGGAGGGGTGTTTGGACACACGCCTTTGCCTACATCTGCCCTGGCTTAACTCCAAAATGTAGATTATCATTGTGTTTGCGTCTTTCTAAATTTGTAAAAACATAAATCTGCTCCCTGGCTCCTCCCGGTTCATCCTGACTCCTCCCTGGATCCTCCCTGGATCCTCCCTGGCTCCTCCCGGTTCATCCTGACTCCTCCCTGGATCCTCCCTGGCTCCTCCCGGTTCATCCTGACTCCTCCCTGGATCCTCCCTGGATCCTCCCTGGCTCCTCCCGGTTCATCCTGACTCCTCCCTGGATCCTCCCTGGCTCCTCCCGGTTCATCCTGACTCCTCCCTGGATCCTCCCTGGCTCCTCCCGGTTCATCCTGACTCCTCCCTGGATCCTCCCTGGCTCCTCCCGGTTCATCCTGACTCCTCCCTGGATCCTCCCTGGATCCTCCCTGGCTCCTCACGGTTCATTCTGACTCCTCCCTGGTTCCTCCCTGGCTCCTCCCCTGGTTCCTCCCCTGGTTCCTCCCCTGTTCCTCCATGGCTCCTCCCCTGGCTCCTCCCCTGCCCCTCCCTGGATCCTCCCTGGTTCCTCCCCTGTTCCTCCCTGGCTCCTCCCCTGGTTCCTCCCCTGTTCCTCCATGGCTCCTCCCCTGGCTCTTCCCTGTTCCTCCCTGGCTCCTCCCCTGTTTCCTCCCTGGATCCTCCCTGGCTCCTCCCAGTTCATCCTGACTCCTCCCTGGATCCTCCCTGGCTCCTCCCGGTTCATCCTGACTCCTCCCTGGATCCTCCCTGGATCCTCCCTGGCTCCTCCTGGTTCATTCTGACTCCTCCCTGGTTCCTCCCTGGCTCCTCCCCTGGTTCCTCCCCTGGTTCCTCCCCTGTTCCTCCATGGCTCCTCCCCTGGCTCCTCCCCTGCCCCTCCCTGGATCCTCCCTGGTTCCTCCCCTGTTCCTCCCTGGCTCCTCCCCTGGTTCCTCCCCTGTTCCTCCATGGCTCCTCCCCTGGCTCTTCCCTGTTCCTCCCTGGCTCCTCCCCTGTTTCCTCCCCTGTTCCTCCCTGGCTCCTCCTGGCTCCTCCCTGGTTCCTCCCTGGCTCCTCCCCTGGCTCCTCCCCTGCTTCTTCCCTGGCTCCTCACCTGTTCCTCCCTGTTCCTCCCTGTTCCTCCCTGGTTCCTCCCTGGCTCCTCCCCTGTTCCTCCCTGGGTCCTCCCCTGCTTCTTCCCTGTTCCTCCCTGGTTCCTCCCTAGCTCCTCCCCTATTCCTCCCTGGATCCTCCCTGGATCCTTCCTGGGTCCTCCCTGGATCCTTCCTGGGTCCTCCCTGGATCCTTCCTAGCTCCTCCCCTGTTCCTCCCTGGATCCTCCCTGGATCCTTCCTGGGTCCTCCCCTGCTTCTTCCCTGTTCCTGTCCTGTGGCGTGCTGTGGATTTGTCCGGCAGGTAATGGTTCCTCTTCGCTTCTTTAAAGTGCATGTGACAGGTCAGATGACACTTTTCGCTTAAAAGGCACTCAACGCGATGATGAGATTTACAACTCCAATCAACACTTTCCCCGGTTCGATTATTTTGGTGAAGTTTATAATGTTACTTCCTGGTTGGACATGAGCCGCACAGGTAAATCCACAACAGTTACCTAGCAACCAGACCATAAACAAGAGCCAAAATCCACATAAATGATGCGACAGATTTGATTTGACGAACAACAATGCCTGATAACACCACACGTTTGTCAAATGATGGTTTAAACTGTCAGAAAAGTGTGTCGTGTTATCGTCCCAGCATGTCCACATGTGACACAGAAAGCGTTCCGAGTGTGGAGTGAGTGAAGCGTCTGGGGATGAGCTGTATATGGCTCGCGCCGGGATCCGAGTGTTTTGCAAACTGCCTGTTACACCAGCTCCGGCGCTCTTACGATTATCCCACGACACAACGTGATGATTTGAACGTGAACACCCGTCTGCTGTGTGTGTTGTAGGGCGGAGCCACAGAGGGACATGTCCAGGCAGGTTCACGCCCACATTCTGCCCCTGCTCTTCGTCCTCGCCGTGGCAACTGTGCTCCACGTCACCTGGACCCACGTCTCACGGAACAATTAGTGAGACTATATTATTTCTTGTATTTACAACTGATATTACAAATGTTCCCCTCCGCTGCTGCACTGCGTAACACCGAGACGTCCTCTCTGCAGTTTGATGAAGTTGGGTTCTCAGTTCTGGTTTGCTCCCATCACGGTTCCTCCCACCACGACCGAGCCGCGCGGCCTCACACCCATCCCCATCCTGCACCAGAAGGACTTAAAGAAAATGCCCCAGTGGGACTTCGACGACCAGTACAAGACGGAGAGAGAGAGACAAGACCACACAGGTGAGGACCAGGACAGAGAGAAAGAGACAAGGCCACACAGGTGGCCTTTTGCTGGGAAGGTTTCTTTGTGTTTCTTTGTGTTTCTTTGCGTAGTTTACAATGTTATTTGATCTAATTTCAACATTTCTCATTTCCCCCTTGGGTGCAGAAATGTGACAGCAGTTTGTGGACGAAGATCGACTCTGACCCGGAGCTCAGAGACACGTTCATCCCAAACATTCGAATGTACGTGTTCAACGGCAGCATCACCATGAGCGAGTGGAACAGGCTGTCACACTTCAACAACCCCTTTGGATTCATGGACTTCAACCACCAAGGTTAGACCAGAGAGACGGGTCAGAGAGACGGGTCAGAGAGACAGGTCAGGTCAGAGAGACGGGTCAGAGAGACGGGTCAGAGAGACGGGTCAGAGAGATGGGTCAGAGAGGTCAGACCAGAGAGACGGGTCAGAGAGACGGGTCAGAGAGACGGGTCAGAGAGGTCAGACCAGAGAGACGGGTCAGAGAGACGGGTCAGAGAGACGGGTCAGAGAGACGGGTCAGGTCAGAGAGACGGGTCAGAGAAACGGGTCAGAGAGACGGGTCAGAGAGGTCAGACCAGAGAGACGGGTCAGAGAGACGGGTCAGAGAGGTCACACAAGAGTCCAGAACGGTCTGGCTCCAATTCTGTGAATGTTCTGATTAAACACACCGGCCCCACATGTGCACAACCTGACCTGCCATAACCTGTCCCACATATGCATAACCTGCCCCACATGTGCATAACCTGCCCCACATGTGCATATCCTGCCCCACATGTGCATATCCTGCCCCACATGTGCATATCCTGCCCCACATGTGCATATCCTGCCCCACATGTGCATATCCTGCTCCACATGTGCATATCCTGCCCCACATGTGCACAACCAGTCCAACATGTGCCTAACCTGCCATAACTGCCCTACATGTGCACAGCCAGCCCCACATGTGCACAGCCAGCCCCACATGTGCACAGCCAGCCCCACATGTGCACAGCCAGCCCCACATGTGCACAGCCAGCCCTACATGTGCACAGCCAGCCCCACATGTGCACAGCCCGCCCCACATGTGCACAGCCAGCCCCACATGTGCATAACCTGCCCCACATGTGCACAGCCAGCCCCACATGTGCACAGCCAGCCCCACATGTGCTTAGTGTCTTGTACTAAAGTGACAAACTGACCCTGGGGTTTAAAATTGGGTCAAATGTAAATTCCATGAGATGTGACAACACAATCCTGAAGAGATTCAACACATTTTTACTACAAACCTCATGGTATCAGTATCAACCTCATGGTATCAGTATCAACCTCATGGTATCAGTATCAACCTCATGGTATCAGTATCAACCTCATGGTATCAGTATCAACCTTATGGTATCAGTATCGGTATTGGATTGATATCCCGATACTTGCCCCAGTATTAATTTAATCAGATGCATCTTACTTCAGATTCACCACATGCACCAATATGTATCATATTTATTTTACTCTTTTTTTTCTTCACACTCTTTTTCAGACGTGATGAAGGCTCTGAACCTGGTCCCGAGGCCCCGGGCCCCTCTGCTGACCCCTAAACCAGGCCGAGACTGCATCAGCTGTGCTGTGGTGGGCGCCGGAGGAATCCTCTGGAGGTCCAAGAAGGGCCAAGAGATCGACAGCCACGACTATGTCTTCAGGTGAGGCCAATGTGGCAGAGTGGTTATCTCGGCTCCTCCTCTCAGTCATGAGGCCAATGTGGCAGAGTGGTTATCTCGGCTCCTCCTCTCAGTCATGAGGCCAATGTGGCAGAGTGGTTATCCCGGCTCCTCCTCTCAGTCATGAGGCCAATGTGGCAGAGTGGTTATCCCGGCTCCTCCTCTCAGTCATGAGGCCAATGTGGCAGAGTGGTTATCCCGGCTCCTCCTCTCAGTCATGAGTGGTTATTCAGGAGAGTCCAGGCTTTCCCTCATCAAGCTTATTTATTTTGGTAACAATGCAAGAAAATTATGGCTTTTAAGACTTTAAAAGCTGTAAAAGTGTAATGGCTCCATCATAGCCAAACAAACAAGAATAATATGTACACTTCAAATATTTATCTACTTTAGAGTTTATCTACTTTAGAGTCCCACATAGACAGACATGCAATAAGCACATGAAAGAAGAAAGGCAGGACTTTTACTACTGAGAAACTGTATATCTTTATGAAGACATGAAGTGTAAACAAAGTACTTATTTAGATGTTTCTCAAACTGTGGGACCTGGTTTAGTCCTAGTTTAGTCCTAGTTTAGTCCTTGTTTAGCCCTGGTCTAGCCCTGTTTAGACCTGGTTTAGACCTGGTTTAGCCCTGGTCCAGCCCTGGTCTAGCCCTGGTCTAGCCCTGGTCTAGCCCTGGTCTAGCCCTGGTCTAGCCCTGGTTTAGCCCTGGTCTAGGCCCTGGTTTAGGCAAATTCTCTCATTTGTCCCGTTGTCATGGAGATAAAACCCAGGGAGCACAAAGACTCCGCCCTGGCTCTGCTTCAGTCTAACGAGTTTCGTCTCGTTGCCAGGGTGAACGTAGCGGTGACCAAGAGTTTCGAGGACGACGTGGGGAATCGAACCGACGTCTATGTCCACACGGCTCATTCCATCACGCAGGCCGGAACACGGAAGTTCAACAACACGCAGGCCCCACAGGACGAGGTTTAGTCCTGGTTTAGACCCTGATTAGACCTGGTTTAGACCTGGTTTAAACCCTGATTAGACCTTGTTTAGTCCTGGTTTAGCCCTCATTTAGACCCGGGTTAGACCTGGTTTAGTCCTGGTTTAGACCCGGGTTAGACCTGGTTTAGTCTTGGTTTAGTTCTGGTTTCATGATTTTCTAGGGGATAAAGTATGTGCTGATCCCTGAGGGCATGAGGGACTTCGAATGGCTGCAGGGACTTTACAAACACGAGAGACTAACCTTCGGTTCATATAAAGGACGACGGTAAGACTCAAGTGAGGGAGCGGGTGAGGAGGGGGTGAGGAGGCGGGGGAGGGGGTGAAGAGGGGGGGAGGTGTGGGGAGAAAAGGGGCGGACCCTGAGCACCCTGTTCTGTGTTTCAGTCCCTGGACCTTGTACTCGGATGCGTTCAATGAGACGCGCTTCTACCTTCTGCACATGGACTTCCTGCGATACGTCCGAAACAGGTCGCTGTCACTTCACTATATGATCTCTCTAAAACACGGAGCGGATTCAGGAACTCTTCTCTGACCCGCAGGTTCTTAAAGTCGCCGACGCTGAACGCTGGATACTGGGCCATCGTTAGACCCACAAACGGCGCCTTCACAATGTTCCTGGCGCTGCACCTGTGCGACAGAGTGAGAACCTTTTGGCCCTTCACACACACACACACAGCGCTTTAGGTCAGTGGTCCCCAAACTACGGCCCGCGGGCCACATCCGGCCCATTGGGCCTTTCAATCCGGCCCGCCAAGCTTGTCCAAGTAATATTAAAATATAATAATTTTATTTTTTATCTTTTGGTTACCCCCACGAGTCTGAAGGTTCACAAGTCCGAGGTTTTAAAGGTTCGCTTGTCCAAAGGTTCATTGGTCCGAAGGTTCGCTAGTCCGAAGGTTCGCTAGTCCGAAGGTTCGATAGTCCAAAGGTTCACTGGTCCGAAGGTTCGCTAGTCCGAAAGTTCACAGGTCCGAAGGTTTACTGGTCCGAAGGTTCACTAGTCCGAAGGATCGCTAGTCCGAAGGTTCACTGGTCCGAAGGTTCACTGGTCCGAAGGTTCACTGGTCCGAAGGTTCGCTAGTCCGAAAGTTCACTAGTCCGAAGGTTTGCTAGTCTGAAGGTTTACTGGTCCGAAGGTTCGCTAGTCTGAAGGTTTACTGGTCCGAAGGTTCACTAGTCCGAAGGTTCGCTGGTCCGAAAGTTCACTAGTCCGAAGGTTTGCTAGTCTGAAGGTTTACTGGTCCGAAGGTTCGCTAGTCTGAAGGTTTACTGGTCCGAAGGTTCACTAGTCCAAAGGTTCGCTGGTCCGAAGGTTCGCTAGTCCGAAAGTTCACAGGTCCGAAGGTTTACTGGTCGGAAGGTTTACTGGTCCGAAGGTTCGCTGGTCCAAAGGTTCGCTAGTCCAAAGGTTCGCTAGTCCGAAAGTTCACAGGTCCGAAAGTTCGCTGGTCCGAAAGTTCGCTGATCCGAAGGTTCGCTAGACCGAAGGTTCGCTAGACCGAAGGTTCGCTAGTCCGAAGGTTCGCTAGACCGAAGGTTCCTCATAGGGGTAAAGTGAACGTGCACAGACGGCATCGGGATGTAGTCAGTCTATAAAATGCGCACGAAGCACGAAGACACGCACTGGGGCTCGTCACAATGTTTGGTGCACCAGCTGCTCACAGGAGGCAGCCCAAGTTGTACTGTGTATGTGAAGATAACAAGAGAACATCCGAATCATCCACTCTATGCCCTTATTTGATCATAAGTGTAGAAATACGCGTGATCCGATCACCGTAGGATTGGTAGTCAAAAAGGAAATTCAGGTTTTGAAGACCGAAGTGTCTATTTTGCCCCGGCGTGGCGGTCGAAACTGCTATGCTCTTTTGTGCCGTGGCTCCTGACACTGCTGGGCTATTTGACCGCGCCGCGGGAGTAATTATTCTATTTGATTACTGTGACCAAACAACCGTGAAGTCATCCATTTTGTTTCTGTTCCGCGAGTCTGCGAGCGGCTTTACCAAACTTGACTTTCTGAACGACAAAAACGTACTTAAACGTGACAAGAACAGATTTAAGACGTACATTTCTTGTATATTGAAGAAAAAGTCTGTCGCTTTTAAAACGCTCACGATTATGATTCTCTCAGGTGGACGCTTACGGATTTATAACTGAAAATCACAAACAATATTCCAACTACTACTACGACCGCGGAGCCGACACCCACATGGTGTTCTACCCAAACCACGACTACGACCTGGAGAGGGCGCTGTGGAGGAGGCTTCACGACCTGGGCATCATTCGGCTGTACCTGGGAGCGCCGCGTTCCAACAAGACGATGTGAAAGAACGTTTGAAGGATTTCAGATAAAAATGTCATTTTACCGTATTTGAAGACAAATATAATGAGTGAATAAATTGGAGATGAAATGGTGCGTCTGCATTCCGCCTGTTCTTCAGAGCAACGTTTGAAACCACACTGTTTGATTTATATATTTTCTCTTACTAATGTGTATTATGTTTGAACATTTAAGTTTGGTTAAAAAGTCTACAGAATATAGTAATGCCTCAGAGGAGCCTCCTGCTGGTGCCAGAGTCAGGACTAAACATGGACCGGGCCTCCTGCTGGTGCCAGAGTCAAGACTAAACATGGACCGGCCTCCTGCTGGTGCCAGTCAGGACTAAACATGGACCGGGCCTCCTGCTGGTGCCAGAGTCAAGACTAAACATGGACTGGCCTCCTGCTGGTGCCAGAGTCAAGACTAAACATGGACCGGCCTCCTGCTGGTGCCCAGAGTCAGGACTAAACATGGACCGGCCTCCTGCTGGTGCCAGAGTCAGGACTAAACATGGACCGGCCTCCTGCTGGTGCCAGAGTCAAGACTAAACATGGACCGGCCTCCTGCTGGTGCCAGAGTCAGGGCTAAAAATGGACCGGCCTCCTGCTGGTGCCAGAGTCAGGACTAAACATGGACCGGCCTCCTGCTGGTGCCAGAGTCAGGACTAAACATGGACCGGCCTCCTGCTGGTGCCAGAGTCAGGACTAAACATGGACCGGCCTCCTGCTGGTGCCAGAGTCAGGACTAAACATGGACCGGCCTCCTGCTGGTGCCAGACTCAGGACTAAACATGGACCGGCCTCCTGCTGGTGCCAGAGTCAGGACTAAACATGGACTGGCCTCCTGCTGGTGCCAGAGTCAAGACTAAACATGGACCGGCCTCCTGCTGGTGCCAGAGTCAGGACTAAACATGGACCGGCCTCCTGCTGGTGCCAGAGTCAGGACTAAACATGGACCGGCCTCCTGCTAGTGCCAGAGTCAGGACTAAACATGGACCGGCCTCCTGCTGGTGCCGTTTTCTTGCCTTTCAAATATTTTCTAATCGTAAAATTTTACCAAGAAACACAGGTAGAACAGTGTTTTTTATTTGTTTATTAGAAGATGGTACAAATCATGCAATACCAATTATTACAATATTTTTTAAATAAAAAAATTATATGCACAAGCCAATCCTGAGCTGTAGCCTGATATTACCAGTGCAAAAATAATATTAGAAATTATCTGCCCACATATTTTTTTAAAGATGAAGCTATAAAAGTGTCAAAAGTTGCTGGTAAGTAAAGTAGAAAATAAAGTACATTGGGATTTGTGGGTGATGTCATGGTAACCCTTCATCAGACAGAACATGCCTCTGAACATAAAATGTGCTTTTGGTTTCACTCACACATTAAATACATTATATATATATATATATATATATATATATATATATATATATATATATACATTATACGTATATACATTATAATTATTCACTTTACTTTGTCACAGTTAGAATCGCAAATGATACTAAGATAAAATACTTTTTCGCAGTGATGACAGTGAACTGACCAGTCTCCAAGCGTCATGAGTCCTTCATAGATGCTTCTTCATCATGAGTCCTTCATAGATGCTTCTTCATCATGAGTCCTTCATAGATGCTTCTTCATCATGAGTCCTTCATAGATGCTTCTTCATCATGAGTCCTTCATAGATGCTTCTTCATCATGAGTCCTTCATAGGAATGGTATTGATGGGTGGGAACAGTCTGGATCGAGTTTTTGGGCATCAATCAAGGCCTCACGAGTCTCTGCAAAAAGGTTGCTTGGCCGTTGCTTAAGGGGGGGGGATCCGGGACCTTAGGGGGTCTGAGGGTCCTTCTGTGGGGGCTGCGGGTCCTTCTGTGGGGGCTGCGGGGCCTTCGGGGGGGTCTGAGGGGCCTTCTGTGGGGGCTGCGGATCCTTCTGTGGAGGCTGCGGGTCCTTATGTGGGGGCTGCGGGCCCTTCGGGGGGGGGCTGAGGGGCCTTTGGGGGGGGCTAAGGGTCCTTCTGTGGGGTCTGAGGGGCCTTCGGGGGGGTCTGAGGGGCCTTCGGGGGGGGCTGAGGGTCCTTCTGTGGGGGCTGCGGGCCTTCTGTGGGGGCTGTGGGGCCTTCGGGGGGGTCTGAGAGGGGGGGCTGAGGGTCCTTCTGTGGGGTCTGAGGGGCCTTTGGGGGGGTCTGAGGGGCCTTCGGGGGGGGCTGAGGGGCCTTCTCTGGGGGCTGTGGGTCCTTCTGTGGGGGCTGCGGGGCCTTCTCTGGGGGCTGCGGGGCCTTCTCTGGGGGCTGAGGGGCCTTCTCTGGGGGCTGAGGGGCCTTCTCTGGGGGCTGCGGGGTCGTCTGAGGGTCCTTGGCCTCTGGCGGCCCCATGTACAGGTGAATAATGTCCAGGTCATGAAGCTTCTTCCACAGCGCACTCTCCAAGTTGTAGTTGTGGTTTGCGTAGAATATGACTTTCGTTTTGGCTCCACGCTCATAGTAGTAGTTGGAGTATTTCTTGTGGTCTCCAGTGATGAAGCCGTACGCATCCACCTGGAACACAGAGATGGATAAGATATTGATATATGTTGTTTCAAACGTGTATTTGCTGCTTTCACCGCTGGGACTGCAGCTCTTAGCCCGTTGCACACTGCATCACACAGACACAAGAAGAAGTCCAAAACCCTGTCCAAAAGTTGCCCCAAAAGTCCCAGAGTGTAACACCACTGCTTACTCTGTCGCACAGGTGCAGCGCCAGGAAAATCATGAAGGCGCCGTTTGTGGGTCTAACGATGGCCCAGTATCCAGCGTTCAGCGTCGGCGACTTTAAGAACCTGCGGGTCAGAGAAGAGTTCCTGAATCCGCTCCGTGTTTTAGAGAGATCATATAGTGAAGTGACAGCGACCTGTTTCGGACGTATCGCAGGAAGTCCATGTGCAGAAGGTAGAAGCGCGTCTCATTGAACGCATCCGAGTACGAGGTCCAGGGACTGAAACACAGAACAGGGTGCTCAGGGTCCGCCCCTTTCTCCCCCCCTCCCCTCCCCCCACCTCCCCCCCTCTTCACCCCCTCCCCCCTCCACACCCCTCCCCCCCTCTTCCTCACCCCCCCCCTCACCCCCCCCTCCTCACCCGCTCCCTCACTTGAGTCTTACCGTCGTCCTTTATATGAACCGAAGGTTAGTCTCTCGTGTTTGTAAAGTCCCTGCAGCCATTCGAAGTCCCTCATGCCCTCAGGGATCAGCACATACTTTATCCCCTAGAAAACAAGACAAGACATCATGAAACCAGAACTGACCCAGGACCGGCCCAGGACCGACCCAAGACTGACCCAAGACTGACCCAAGACGGGTCAGACGGTAAACCAGGTCTAAACCTGGACTAAACCAGGACTAAACCAGGACTAAACCAGAACTGAACCGGGACTAAAGCAGGACTAAACCAGGTCTAAACCAGGACTAAACCGGACTAAACCAGAACTGAACCAGGACTAAAGCAGGACGAAACCAGAACTAAACCAGGACTAAACCAGGTCTAAACCAGGACTAAATCAGGACTAAATCAGGTCTAAACCAGGTCTAAACCAGGACTAAACCAGGTCTAAACCAGGTCTAAACCAGGACTAAACCACGACTAAACCACGACTAAACCACGACTAAACCACGACTAAACCACGACTAAACCACGACTAAACCACGACTAAACCACGACTAAACCAGACAAAGTGGGACCTGGTCATGTGGTGCGCCTGTGTAGTTGTATTTCTTTAACATCCATTCCGATGAGGTAATGGAGTGAGCCGTGTGAACATAGACGTCAGTTCTCTTTCCAACGTCATCTTCAAAACCGTTTACAGCCGCTCCATTCACCCTGAGAATAAAAAAATCAGACCGGTTCTTAAAAAAACAACCCATATTGATGCTGTAGGTTTGTCTCAACACGCATTCTGTTGTTTTGACACACCCACGCAAACCTGTTGACGTACTTCATGTGAAGAAGACACACTGAGCATTAATATAAAGGATTGGTTCTTCTGATTAATCCTCAGCAAGGTGCAGCACAGATTAACCTGTTATCGACATCGACATAATTATCAAGAATTGCCATCAGCATGGAGCTGGGGAACATTCCAGAGAAAGCAGGGTGATATGTATCATCTGTTTTCATTCCAAAAGCATTATGCAAATAATACACTTTTAAAGGCCAAGTATCACACAGGAACATCTCCACTGCTTTCGCGGCCTGTACCACGAGCAGAGACGTTCGAAGTGCACTTTTTCTTGTGGAGGGTAAAAACCATCTTATGATATTTCACAGCTTTAAAATTGTCAATGTCCATGGAGTCAATAAGATACCTCCAGCCCACATTTTGTTATTGAATAAATATAAGATCGACAGCTCCTGTCCATGTTAAGACCAGGCTTAAAACTTTCCTCTTTGAAATGGCTTATGGTCAGGCCAGTTAGGAACAGAAATAAAAACCTACAGTTTCAGATCCGCTGCCCAAGGAGAAACTATGGGGGAAGTATATCAGACTGCCAGGAGCACAGGCCGAGGTGATGGTGTGGCAGTGATCTCACACTCAAGCCTACTCATGAGCCCTAAAACTAACAATGCATTTCACTCATTTGAAAGCCTCATGCTGTCAATCACATGTCCAAGTATGAAAAACCAAAAAAGAGTTTTGTTCATAGTTATCTACCGACCTCCTGGTCCCTATTCAGAGTTTTTAACAGAGTTTTCTGACTTTATATCAAACTTAGTGCTAGCCTGGGATAAAATAGTTATAGCTGGAGACTTTAATATCCACGTGAACATGAGTGATGACGCTCTCAGTAATGCCTTCAGCGCCTTGTTAGACAGCATTGGTTTCACTCAAAATGTAAATAAACCGACTCACACTCATAAGAACACTCTGGATCTTGTCCTAACGTATGGAACAGAGATTAGTGACCTCATTGTCTTCCCTCAAAACTCTATAATGTCAGATCATTTCCTAATTACCTTTCAGTTTATTCTTAAAGATCATCCAGTCCCACAAAATAAAGTTATAATGAGAAGGACAATATCTGAAAAATCTATCTCAAAATTCAAAGAAATAATAGAGCCAATACTCAGTGATCATGTGATCATGTCATGTGATCACGTCATGTGATCATGTCATGTGATCCTGCTGAGAATAGTTTTAGTCCCAGTATAAGTGATCAATTTGTCGACTTGACCATGAATTCTCTGAAGTCTGCTCTTGTTGTTGTTGTTGTTGTTTTATGGCGGTTGGCATCCAATTGTTGCATTACCGCCAGACTTTATTCCTCAGACTTTTCGTAGTCCTCAGACTGTCGTAGTCCGTAAAAGTACTCCTTCCATTGATTTGGTGTTACAAAGCCCATGAGGTCATGATATGTCTTTGTGACTAGAATAGTTGTTGTTGTTTCAGACGAAACGTCTGAGGAATAAAGTCTGGCGGTAATGCAACACTCGGATGCCAACCGCCATAAAACAACAACAACAACAACAACAACAACAACAACCGGCTTTATTCCAGGGAGACTCTTCTCCATCTTCCTCTCCTTCTTTGACGTTCGGTGCTTCCACCGTACAGCTTTATTCTTTAGGCTTCATTCTATAGGCTTTAATATTTCCACTGATGTCGCTGCTTGGTAGCCGTGCGTCTACGAGACTGGACGAGGACAGGAGACCACCCCCACCCCCATCTCGTCACTCTGATCACTCTGACTCCCCAAAAGCAGACCCCCATCACTCCGACTCCCATTTAGCGCCTTTAGCCTGTTTTCTATATCTGCCCAATCAAGCTCCTTTGTTCCAAGGAATCTCCCTGCAGCTTTAGCAATGATCCTGATCCTTTCAGTTCTGCTTTGAGTCTGAGCAGCACAGTTTACAACATCCACCATAAAGAGTACAAAATCCTCTCTATCCACAACCAGGGTATTCTCATTAATTCTGGAACCTGCACACTTGGGACCTCCACTCTTGAAACCTTCACACTTCTTGGGAGCCACGCTGGCCTTTCTCATTTCGCCCTGGCTGGGAGCAGCGCTGGCTCCTCTCTCTGTATTTACTCTAAACTTGTTACTTGAAACTTTCTTGACTGCATCTGCATAGGATATACCTTGAGAGACCTTTATTTTATGCACCTCAGCAGCTCTTTTGCTAAACCTGCATCCCCCGTAGGCAGAGCTATGTTCTTCCCCACAGTTACAGCACTTCAGTTTTGCTCCCACGTCACAATTCCCATACTCGTGATCTCCTGCACATTTACCACATCTTTGCCTCCCTCTACAGACCGCTGCAATATGCCCAAAGCGCTGGCACTTAAAGCAACGCAGGGGCGGTGGAACATATGGCCTAACGTCATGGCACATGAACCCAATGAACACCTTACTTGGCAGGCACCTCCCTTCAAGTGTTACCATTACCGACAAGCTGTCACATCTTACCCCAGACCGGGTCACCTTCAAACGCCTAGCGTCCACCACCGTAACTCCAGTCAAATTCTCCTTAACTTCATCCACAGACGTCGCCGTAGGGACACCTACGATAACTCCTCTGACCGTGTTTCTTTCAGCATCAGACACAAGAATGTCCTTTCCACCCAGACGTTTAGTTCCAATCGCCTTCCGTTGCTGAGCCGCGTCCTTGCACACGACCAGCAGCGAGCCATCTCTAAGGACACTCGCACTCTTGATCACTCCCACAGCTACAGTTAGGCTCTTTGACAATGCCACTGAATTCCACTCCTTAAAGGATGCACTATCCTGTGCAAGCTTTATGATCACCTTACAGTCTCTGCTCTCACTCCGGATAACAATAGCTTCAGCCTCATCCTGCTGCTCATTCCCAGAACCCTCGGACGAGCTAAGGGACTTTTTATGTTTCCGGGCATGTGCAGCCAGAAAAGGCTGCTCCTCCACGCCGTCCAGAACGTCTTCGACCAGCGATCCACTCTCCTCCGCCATCTCCCGTCTCTCCAGACCGGAGACTAGCTCTTCTTCTTCGCCGTTAAAACAGAAGGTCATTAGGCCAAAGCGCGCCTCCCCATGGTACAACCAAGAACTGCGTTCACATAAACAAAGAGTTAGAAAGTTAGAGGGATTATTTCGTCGCTCTCACACAAAAGTTGCCTGCTGTCCTATAAGCAGGCTCTGCGTAAGGCCCAAACCACATACTATTCAAATCTAATAGAAGTCAACAAAAGTAACACTAAATTCCTTTTCAGCGCTGTAGCTAGGCTAACAAACTGTCACAGCGCAGTAGAGCCCTCAATCCCAGCTACACTTAGCTCTGATGATTTCCTCCTATTTTTTAACAATAAAATAAAAACAATCAGAGATAAATTAGATGAAATTACCCCCGCTATTAGCCCTGAACTAGCCCAAGCTGTAAATCTAACGTCCCATATAAATCCACCTGTAAACTTAGAAAGGTTCACAGCTGTTGAGCTTTTAGAGGACATAATGGCTGAAGTCATCTCTGCTTGATCAACTTGTGTCCTAGACCCCATTCCAAGCAGACTCCTCAAAGACATTCTCCCCCTAATTATAGACCCTATTCTTAATATAATAAATACTTCACTCGAAAGTGGCTATGTTCCACAGTCCTTCAAACATGCAGTCATTAAACCTCTTCTGAAAAAGCCTAATCTAGATCCCGACCTATTGGTAAACTACAGACCTATTTCAAATCTTCCCTTGGTCTCTAAAATCCTTGAAAAAGTTGTAGTAAAACAGCTTTGTCGCCACCTGCAGGACAATAACTTATTTGAAGTTTTCCAGTCAGGGTTCAGAGCCCAGCACAGCACTGAAACTGCACTAGTTAAAGTCACAAATGATTTGTTATTAGCCGCTGACGATGGACTGGTCTCAATCCTGGTTCTGTTGGACCTCAGCGCAGCGTTTGACACCATCGACCACAACATTCTACTGCAGAGGTTAGAATGTGATGTAGGTGTTGGAGGAACAGCCCTCAGCTGGTTTAAATCCTATCTATCTGATAGGTACCAATTTGTTAATGTAAACAAGAGCTCCTCACCATGCTCTAAAGTAATTTACGGTGTGCCACAGGGTTCGGTACTCGGTCCAATTCTGTTTACTCTTTATATGCTGCCATTAGGCAACATTATCAGGTCACATGGCATTAACTTCCACTGCTATGCAGATGACACTCAGCTGTATTTATCAATGAAACCTGATCAGAGCGATAAAGTAGACAGACTTAGTGCTTGTGTGAAGGAGATAAAAACCTGGATGACACTTAACTACCTGCTTCTTAACCCTGAAAAAACCGAGGTCATTGTGCTTGGCCCTAAGCATCTACGAGACGCTCTATCTGAGCAGATAGTCACACTGGACAATGTTAGTGAAGCCTCCAGTTCTACTGTAAAAAACCTTGGAGTCTTATTTGACCTGGAGCTCTCATTTAAAGCTCATATAAATCAAGCCTGTAAAACAGCCTATTTCCATTTGCACAACAAGAGCCAAAATCAGAAGAATCCTGCCTAAAAGTGATGCCGAAAAACTTATCCATGCATTTGTAACGACTAGATTAGACTACTGTAACTCCTGCTCGCAGCGTGTCCTAAAAGCTCCATAAAAAGCTTTCAACTGGTTCAAAATGCAGCAGCAAGATTACTAACAGGAACAAAAAGAAGAGAGCACATTACGCCAGTGCTGAAGTCTCTTCACTGGCTCCCCGTCCAGTTTAGAATCAAATTTAAAATTCTACTCTTGACCTACAAAGCCATAAATGACATGGCCCCATCCTACCTCAAGGATGCTATAGAACCATATCATCCAAACAGAGCTCTTCGCTCTCAGAATGCCGGCCTTCTGGTGGTGCCAAGAGTCTCTAAAAGTACTGTAGGAGGTAGAGCGTTTAGCTACCAAGCCCCTGTGTTATGGAATCAGCTCCCGACCCATGTTAAATATGCTGACACAGTCTCTTCATTTAAGTCCAGGCTTAAAACGTTCCTCTTCGAAATCGCTTATGGTCAGACTAGTTAGGAACAGAAACATAAACCCACAGCTTTAGCTACGCTGCCCTAGGAGTAACTATGCTGGGGGAAGTATGACAGCTTGAGCACTAGCCTCTTCTTCTAACTACTTATGCTATCAAACAATATTTATTTTTTAATTCCACTTGCAAACTGTTCACCGCCTTCTTTTTCTTTCTCTCACTCCTGAGGACCTGTGGACCCAGATGCCCCTCTCCTGGTGAAGTGGTCCCTGCCCTGTGTGGACGGTCCCTCATCTGCCTGAAGAGTGGCTCCAGTTCGCCTCCGACGGTCCCTCATCTGCCTGAGGAGTGGGTCCAGCTCGACTCTGATGGTCCCTCATCTGCCTGCAAACTGTTCATTGCCTTTTCTTCAATCCAATCCAATCCATTTTATTTATATAGCACGATTTACACAACCAGAGGGTTCCAAAGTGCTCCACAGCAAGGTAAAAGACTACAGAGGCATAAAATAGGAAATATAGGATAAAAGTAATAAAATTAAATCAAACAAACACTAAAATCAATGGAATAAAAATAAACAAAATCAAATAAATAAAAGGTGCTGCCCTCCCAACACATATAAAACATACAATCAACACACTACATGGTGTTAAAAGCCAGAGAAAACAGATGGGTTTTAGAAGCGATTTAAAAAGAGGCAGTGAGGAGGCTTTTCTTATGGGGAGTGGCAGTTTGTTCCACAGTTTTGGAGCTTTGCAAAGGCTTGTTCACCTCTGAGCTTTAGCCTAGCTTGTGGCACTATAAGGAGTAGCTGGTCAGCTGACCTGAGGGAACGGCTGGGAGTGTAGGGGTGTAGCAGCTTGGAGAGGTAAGGAGGGGCAAGACCATTTAAGGCTTTAAAAGTAAATAAAAGAGTTTTAAAATGAATCCTAAAATGAACGGGCAGCCAGTGGAGTGAAGCTAAAATAGGCGAAATGTGCTCATATTTTCTTGTTCCAGTTAAAAGACGGGAAGCAGCATTTTGGACCAGTTGGAGACGAGCAATTTTCTTTTTCTCCCACTTCCTGTCGGGAGTGGAACAGACACATCGAGGACCTGTGGACCCAGATGATCCTCTCCTGGTGAAACAGTCTCTGCTCCATATGAACGGTTCTTCATCTGCCTCAAAGAAATGGTTCTCCTCCTGAAGAACTGGTTCTCATCCTGAAGAACGAACTGGTTCTCCTTCTGAAGAACTGGTTCTCCTCCTGAAGAACAAATTGGTTCTTTGGTTCCCCTCCTGAAGAACGAACTGGTTCTCCTTCTGAAGAACGAATTGGTTCTCCTCCTGAAGAACGAACTGGTTCTCCTTCTGAAGAACGAACTGGTTCTCCTCCTGAGTGGCTCCAGCTCCACTGTCTCTCTCGCGTCCGTCTGATGGAGTCACTGTCTTCTTCACTGTGGAACTCCTCCAGGTTTACACTTTTTCCCAAGGAGGTTTTGTAGTTTTTCCTGGCCAAAAAGGAGGCTCTAAGGACAGAGGACCCTGGGACATCGTCCCTCGTCCTTACGGACATTGTTACAAAATTAAATTGAGTTGAAAAGTTTAATACAATATGATGGAACATTATGAGAGGAGGGGCCGGGATAACCACTCTGCCACATTGGCCTCATGACTGAGAGGAGGAGCCGGGATAACCACTCTGCCACATTGGTCTCATGACTGAGAGGAGGAGCCGGGATAACCACTCTGCCACATTGGCCTCATGACTGAGAGGAGGAGCCGGGATAACCACTCTGCCACATTGGCCTCATGGGCAGGTCCTCGAACAGGTCAGGGAAGTGAGGTTCTTGGGGGTCACCTTTGACGAGAGGCTAAGTTGGCGACAGCACATTGATATGGTCAGTGGTAAATGCAAAAAGGTGAACTTGCTTCGTTGTCTATCCGGCCAGGACTGGGGGGCCAGCAGAAGGTCGCTCTTGAGTATTTATTGGACTGTCATGAGGGCGGCTATTGATTATGGCTGTATAGCCTACATGTCTGCGGCTGAGACTAACTTGAAGACGCTTGATGTGGAGCAAGCCCAGGCCTTGCGCATCTGCTGTAGGGCTTTTAGGACCTCCCCTGTCTCTGCACTGCAGGTTGAGTTGGGAGAATTGCCGTTACGGCTCCGGAGGTTAGAACTTCTGTTGGCTTACTGGGTGAATGTGCAGGGTCAAACAAGCTCGCACCCGGTAAGGGACTTTCTCAGGGTTGATGGGGGACAAAATGAGGCTGACAGTTTGGTTTTTAGCCGGATAGGAAATGCGAAAGCGCGGCTTGCTGGGGTTGGTGATCTACGCGTGTGCCTTTCGGTGGCTTTGTCTACTATGGCTCCATGGAAGTTTGTCCCGGCTCCTGTTGATGTTAGCTTGCATAGCAGACTGGAAGGAGTCACTGGGAGGGCACCGCAATTTGTTGTTCAAGCGCTCATCGATAGGCACTCAGATGATGTATTTATTTATACCGACAGGTCTAGGGATCCTGAGAGGGCGTACTGGCACTGCTTATTTCATGCCTGACCTGGGGCTGGCGGTCAAGAAGAGGTTAACAGATCGCCTTTCTGTTTTCACATCGGAACTCATAGCAATACGGTTGGCATTGGAATGGGCGGATTCTGCTTTAAAGTGTTGCGGCATTGTGGTGGCCTCTGACAGCCTTTCTGCATTACAAAGCATTAAATCTGGGAGATCGGATTGCAGACAGGATGTGTTGAATGGCATCTTCTGTCTGATACTCTCCCTGTCCAGGAAGGATGTGAGGGTTTCCTTCATTTGGTTTCCTGCGCATGTGGGGGTGGATGGTAACGAAATAGCTGATTCACTGGCTAAACGTTCCCTTAGGCGGCCATCAATTGATGTGGCGGTTGAGTTAAGCAAATCTGGAATCAAGCCTATTATCAAGAGTCACGTGGTCGGCCTTTGGCAGGAATTTTGGAGCCATTGTGATACTGGACGGCATCTCTATCACATACAGGATAGTGTGGGTCCTTGCGGGTCCATGGGCAGGAACGCATGGGAGAAAAGGGCCTTCGCCCGCATGAGGATTGGCCATACCGGACTCAATTGGTCACTGAGTAGGATAGGCAAACAGAGACTGTCGAGCATGTGCTGATTCGCTGTGAGGCTTATGAAAGAGAGAGGACCGGGTTGGCCTTGTGGTTTCGGAATAATGGGCGGCAGGAGTTCACTCTGCGGAACGTTCTTGCGATCCAGTCACAGGGTTTGTGTGAGGCTGTGGTTGCTTACTTATATAGCACAGGGCTGGGTAAACGTTTATAGGGTTGGGGTGTGTTGGAGACTGAGCCGAGGATGAGGAGCAAGAGGATGTTCTAACGCGCTTTGAACTCATGGACTTAGACACGCTACAGTGATGGAAGAAGAACTTCTAAAGGATACAACAAGACGCCATAAGGACGCAAGGACGTGAGGATACCTTGCTCAACACCCGGTCTGGAGAGACGGGAGATGGCGGAGGAGAGTGGATCGGTGGTCGAGGACGTTCTGGACGGCGTGGAGGAGCAGCCTTTTCTGGCTGCACGTGCCCGGAAACGTAAAGGGTCCCTTGGCTCGTCCGAGGGTTCTGGGAATGAGCAGCGGGATGAGGCTGAAGCTATTGATGTCCGGGGTGAGAGCAGAGACTGTGGGGTGATCATGGAGCTTGCACAGGATGGTGCGTCCTTTGGGGAGTGGAATTCGGTGGCATTGTCGGGGAGCCTAGCTGTGGCTGTGGGAGTGATCAAGAGTGCGAGTGTCCTTGGGGATGGCTCGCTGCTGGTCGTGTGCAGGGACGCGGCTCAGCAGCGGAGGGCGATTGGAGCTGGACGTCTGGGTGGAAAGGACATTCTTGTGTCTGATGCTGAAAGAGGCACGGTCAGGGGAGTTATCGTGGGTGTCCCTGCGGCGACATCTGTGGATGAAGTTGGGGAGAATTTGACTGGAGTTACGGTGGTGGACGCTGGGCGTTTGAAGGTGGCCCGGTTTGGGGTAAGATGTGACAGCTTGTCGGTGGTGGTGGCACTTGAAGGGAGGTGCCTGCCTAGTGAGGTGTTCATTGGGTGCATGTGCTATGGCGTCGGGCCATGTGTTCCACCGCCCCTGCGTTGCTTTGGGTGCCGGCGCTTTGGGCGTGTTGCAGCGGTCTGTAGAGGGAAGCAGAGATGTGGTGGATGTGCAGGAGATCACGAGTGTGGGAGGTGTGACGTGGGAGCGAGGCTGGGGTGCTGTGGCTGTGGGGAAGAACATGGCTCTGCCTACGGGGGATGCAGGTTTGGCGGAGGAGCTGCTGAGGTGCATAAAGTGGAGGTCTCTCGGGGTATATCCTATGCAGATGCAGTCAAGAGAGTTTCAAGTGGCGAGTTTGGAGTGAGTACAGAGAGAGGAGCCGGCGCTGCTCCCAGCCGGGGCGAGATGGGAAGGGCCAGCGTGGCTCCCAGGAAGTGTGGGGGTTTCAGGAGTGGAGGTCCCAGGTGTGCAGGTTCCAGAATTAATGAGAGTGCCCTGGTTGTGGATAGAGAGGATTTTGTACTCTTTATGGTGGATGTTGTGGACTGTGCTGCTCAGACTCAAAGCAGAGCTGAGAGGATCAGGATCGTTGCTGAAGCTGCAGGGAGGTTCCTTGGAACGGAGGAGCTTGATTGGGCAGATATGGAAAACGGGCTGGGGGCGCTGAATGGGAGTCGGAGTGGTGGGGGTCTGCTTGTGGGGAGTCAGAGTGATCAGAGTGACGAGATGGGGGTGGGGGTGGTCTCCTGTCCTCGCCCAGTCTCGTGGACGCACGGCTGCCAGGCAGCGACATCGGTGGAGATGTTGAGGCCTATAGAGTGAAGCCTGGGGAGTGGGGCTGTGCGGTGGAGGCACCGAGCGTCAAGGAAGGAGAGGATGAGGAGGAGTCTCCCTGGAATAAAGCCGGTTGGTCTCTGAAACAACAACAACTATTCTAGTCACAAAGACATATCATGACCTCATGGGCTTTGTAACACCAAAGCAATGGAAAGAGTACTTTTACGGACTACGACAGAGTCTGAGGACAAAGCACTGGAAGTCAAGGCACTGGAAGAAGAACTTTTAGGACTACGACAAAGTCTAAGGAATAAAGTCTGGCGGTAATGCAACACTCGGATGTCAACCGCCATAAAACAACAACAACAACAACAACAACAACAACAACAACAACAACAACAACAACAACTATTATGCCATTACGTCATAAGGCGCTGGTACAGCACACTTATTGTGCTTTATCTCCTATATTTGGTAAATATAGTTAGTATATTTTTTCTATTTTACTGTACGATAGGGACACGCGCTGGAATAGTTTTTTAATTCAACTGTTTTTGACTTTTTTCGGCTGGATTTGAGCGTTTTTCGTTGCGTTCGTTGTGTTGTTGTGACGTGAGCTAGCTCCGAGCGTGCCCACCAGCCCCCCCCGCGCCCTCCGGCCGCGCTAAAGTACGGCGTGTCGTCGGTACACGTTTATATACACGTTTATATGAAAGAGGAACTTCACGAACGATCGGGACACGCACTGGAATCGCTTTAAATTAACTTGTTTTGACTTTATTCGGCTGGATTGAGTGTTTTCGTCGTGTCGTTGCGATGTGTCTTGGCTCTGAGTCCCCCGGCTCCGGCCCCGCCCCCGGCTCCGGCCCCGCCCCCCGGCAGGCGCCGTACCGCGTTTCCACAAAGGAGGAACTCATGAAACTGCGGAGAACAGTCGTCTTACCCGGAGATCGTCACGTTATCCCGGCGCAATACTGACCTAACCTAATACTGATGTGCAATTCTGTCATATGTGCAATTACTGTGAAATTCATGTGCAATCTATGTGCTGTCGTGACACATATTCATGTGCAATTACCGTCGGGATCACATGCAATGGTATTTATGTATTTATTTGTCTATGGGAGTTTTTATTTATTTATAGGAGATCTTCTACTGAAAGTGTTTTTCAGACTTCCTATAAGTGATCTGTTCTTCTGTATCTACCTCTGTATCTACCTGCGTTGCACCAATGAAATTTCCCCATGTGGGACAATAAAGGAATATCTTATCTTATCTTATCTTAACAACAACGACATCTCATGACCTCATGGGCTTTGTAACACCAAAGCAATGGAAGAAGAACTTTTAAGGACTACGACAAAGTCTGAGGAATTAAGTCTGGCGGTAATGCAACACTCGGATGCCAACCGCCATAAAACACCAACAACAACAACATGACTGAGAGGAGGAGCCGGGATAACCACTCTGCCACATTGGCCTCATTACTGAGAGGAGGAGCCGGGATAACCACTCTGCCACATTGGCCTCATGACTGAGAGGAGGAGCCGGGATAACCACTCTGCCACATTGGCCTCACCTGAAGACATAGTCGTGGTTGTCGATCTCTTGGCCCTTCTTGGACCTCCAGAGGATTCCTCCGGCGCCCACCACAGCACAGCTGATACAGTCTCGGCCTGGTTTAGGGGTCAGCAGAGGGGCCCGGGGCCTCGGGACCAGGTTCAGAGCCTTCATCACGTCTGAGAGGATAAATCACAGAAGAATAATCACAACCTGGAAGACCATTTAGTCAGTCAGTCTGGAGCAATCATACTTAGGTCAGGTCTAAAGTAAGGGAACCTTTTATGGGGAACCATCCATCCTTCCATCCATCCTTCCTTTCATCCTTTCATCCGTTCATGCTTTCATCCTTCCTTCCATCCTTTCATCCGCCCTTTCATCCTTCCTTCCTTACATCCTTTCATGCTTTCAAGCTTTCATCCTTCCTTCCATCCTTTCATCCTTCCATCTATCGTTCATCCTTCCTTTCATCCTTCCTTCCATCCTTCCATCCTTCCATCCTTCCATCCTTTCATCCTTTCATCCATCCTTTCATCCTTCCATCCTTTCATCCTTCCTTTCATCCTTTCATCCTTTCATTCTTCCTTCCATCCTTTCATCCTTTCATGCTTTCATCCTTCCTTCCATCCTTCCTTCCATCCTTCCTTCCATCCTCCCATCATTTCATCCTTTGATACCAACCACTATAAAACACCAAAGAAGAAGAAGAAGATGATGACATCTCTATTGAGCAAATGTAAATAAGCCAGATTCCATCCTGTCAGGTAACCAGGGTCTCTAAGCGTGGCTCATTCCTGGAAAGCTTGGAAAAGGATGCTCTGAGGTCTCGTCATTTATTAAACTTTACAGATTTATTACTAAAAAATGCACCATGGACAAAACCCCAAACTTCTGTTCTCTCTTTGCTCAGAACGTGTGTCTCACCTCTGAAAACGTCGACAGAATGATAAAGGCTTTCGGACAATTTTCGGTCTCATTTCTACCTCAAATTGTCTTTTTATAGATCACAAATTGATCATGGAAAGTCACATATGTAACACCAACCCCCTGGACTGAACTGGGACTACACTCGGACTGACCACCGTCTCTGGGACCCAGCTCGTATTTGGTGACTGAAGTCCTCTAAAGAAGAAGACCAGGATTAAACCATAGCCTCTACAGAACTAAACCAGGACTAGAACCCATCTCTCTAATCTGAACTCTCTGACCCGTCTCTCTGACCCGTCTCTCTGACCCGTCTCTCTGACCCGTCTCTCTGACCCGTCTCTCTGATCCGACTTCTCTGACCCGTCTCTGACCCATCTCTCTGAGCCGTCTCTCTGGTCTGACCTCTCTGACCCGTATCTCTGACCCCTCTCTCTGGCCTGACATCTTTGACCTCACCCGTCTCTCTGACCCGTCTCTCTGACCCGTCTCTCTGACCCGTCTCTCTGACCTGACCCGTCTCTCTGACCTGACCTGTCTCTCTGACCCGTCTCTCTGACCCGTCTCTCTGACCCGTCTCTCTGGTCTAACCTTGGTGGTTGAATTCCATGAATCCAAAGGGGTTGTTGAAGTGTGACAGCCTGTTCCACTCGCTCATGGTGATGCTGCCGTTGAACACGTACATTCGAATGTTTGGGATGAACGTGTCTCTGAGCTCCGGGTCAGAGTCGATTTTCGTCCACAAACTGCTGTCACATTTCTGCACCCAAGGGGGAAATGAGAAATGTTAAATGCCTTAGTATTTACAGGTTGAATTGTATTTATCTATATTTAAAGTGACCGTGGCACGCGTTTGTGAAATTAGATCAAATAACGTCGTAAATGACACAAAGAAAAACAAATAAAGCTTAGAAAAAGACCATTCTGAAGATGTTTTGACCTTTGACCTTTGTGGTCTTGTCTCTCTCTGTCCTGGTCCTCACCTGTGTGGTCTTGTCTCTCTCTGTCCTGGTCCTCACCTGTGTGGTCTTGTCTCGCTCTGTCCTGGTCCTCACCTGTGTGGTCTTGTCTCTCTCTCGGTCCGTCCTGTACTGGTCGTCGAAGTCCCACTGGGGCAGTTTCTTGAAGTCCTTCCTGTGCAGGATGGGGATGGGTGTGAGGTTGGGCGGCTCGGTCGTGGTGGGAGGAACCGTGGTGGGAGGAACTGTGGAGAACTGAGAACCTCTGAGGGACCACACAGGCAATCTGCAGAGAGAGAGAGATAGAAAAAAAAATATTTGCGTATTTGACCAAGCATAAAATGGAAAATGGAAAGACAGGGAAAGGCTGAATGTTGGAGCGGTTGAGGTTGCCGGGACAATCAGCACTGTAGACTGTTTCAGAACCATGTATCAGAACTCCTGCCATGGACACAATAAATGGAAACCTTTGGTACTTCTGGCAGCAGGAAAAAGGCCATCATCAAAAAAATGGATGACATAAATCACGCCGACAATTAAGGACGGGACCAACATTATAATCAACATACGGAAAAAGGAAAAAAATCACAAATGAACTTAAGTTGTTTATGGACAACTTTGACAGAAATTTATTATTTTTTTAAATTATACTTCTTTTTTTTATGTAAAATTGTACTTAATTTGTTTTCTTTCTGCTCTTGTCTTGTTAGTTTTTTGTTTTATTTATTTATTTAGAACCATTAGAACCATTTTCTCACTTGAAATGAGCAAAAACAAAAGTTACAAATTAATAACAATAATAATAAATATAGCCGCAAGCGGCAATGATCGCCGGTGCCACGCCGCCCGACAACGCAAGAGGAGGGGGCCCAATTTTCCTTTTATTACACCTGCTGCTGAATCAGTGCCGCTATCGTGTCTTCTCCCATTTGCCTTAAATATAAAGGGAAAAGTGACTCTCAGAATAATAGGGCAAATGCCCAAGGAAGAGTGTGTAAAAGTATAAAGTGGAAGCATGTTCACATTTCAGAGATTTTCCCATTGGAATAACATGGGAGGTTTCTGTCATCGCTACGGCCGTAACAAATATGACATGAGTCTCATTCACTTTTTTGATTGGGATGCCAAAATGGAAATTGTGCCTAATTTGTTGAAATAAAAAAAAAAACTAAAAATCTTTTTTAATTTAACTCTGTAGGGGGCGCTGTCGCGCCAAATTACTTTGTTTCACCTTAAGTAGGTTTAGCGCAAAGGGTTTAACAATTGATTAAAATTTGACGCAATTCAGACTTTTTCTGCGCAAACGGCAGCAAATTTTTAATTTTCAGAACCTTGGCTACAGTTTGCGGCTTCGCCGCACAGAGACCATGACAGATATCAAAGTAAAACTTTTGATGTCCAACTCCTCCATTTTCAGCCAATTTCAGCTTTTTCGGGCCAACGACCTGGGCAAATTTTTATCCAATATGGCCGACATTTGGCCTGGCGTTGCTGTAATAATATTTTTCACTTCTCTTGTCACCATCTATCCCTGCGCCAAATTTCATGATTCTACAATCAGATTTTGTTTTGGCCATTTCCTATCTCTCAATGCATTCATATAAAAAGGAGATAGCTAGAATGTAGAGAGGCACAAATTTTAGAGGTGAGCCAATTTTTTGACTTTTCATCAATGTTCACTGGATGAAAAATAGGGGGGTTGGTCCCGAGAAGAAGAAAGAATATTATTCTGATGCGAAAACAATGTTTACCATTTTTCAAATATCATAAACTATACATTTTCATGGTGTGGGTCCCTGGCCACTGACGAGTACTTTGTGTTTTTGGCCCTCTATACAGTAATAATGTTAATTTTTTGCATTACATGTTTATATGGACGGAACATGCAAGAGATGGGGAACGTATTCGTGAGCTACTTAGCACAAACAAATACTTTATATGTAAAGCGCTCGTTTACAAAGGTAATGTTCCATTTTCCTAATACTAATTAGTATGCAGGGGGCGTGCATGATTGGAGGAGTGAGTTAGTGAGTGTTTGGAAGTGGGCGAGCGCTTTGTTCCTTGAACTGCAGTCGAAAAAAGACAAAAATGGCATGTCTAATTAAAGTGTAAATGTACCAACATCATAATAAATATTAACTGATAAATAACTTGATTAATAAAATTATTTAAGGAGTTTTTTCAGTGCATAATAGATTGTGTTCATATTTGATCAATATCTTGAAGTGGGACCTGATTTTTACACCATAAAACCAAAAGTATGCATTGACTCATTCAGTGCGTTTACATACGAATTATTGCTTTAATCCGATCATCAATCAGACATCTTTGTGTGCATGTAAACACCTTACTCCGATAGAAATCGGCGTTCAAAATCTCCGATTGAGACACCCAGATTATGCATTTGCGTTATCGGACTGAGACTAGACAAGTGTTACCAGCCTGGCTGGCCCTTTAAGAGAGAGAGGGGGGTGTTGTGGAAAAATATAATCTGGCCCTTTGCTTTTCAAATTCTATCTTAATTTGATTTAGTTCTAACAGCCTGACACAACTCCTCTTGGCCTGGAAATCTACATGTCCGGACCTCCTGGAGTGATTAGGAAGTCCCACGTTATGTTTCACACTAGGCAAGACATGTGAATTGAATTAATGCAAATGTTATGTACTGTCTCCTTCCTGAAACCACTGTTTCTTTGATGTCCCATTTGCTCCTTGATTCCTTTGTACCTGAGAGACCAGTGACCAGGAACTTCTGTGTATGTGGTCATGTGACTACGGGTATAAATATGTAGGACATGGGACAAGAGGGAGATTCTGATCATGTAATGTACCAGAGAGAGAGAGAGAAACGCCTGATTAAATCACCTTAACATTGAGACAAAGCAACTCACAACACACACACAACACACACATGCATGCACATCTGCACTCCCACACACAACACACACATGCATGCACCTCTGCACTCCCACACACAACACAACACACACATGCATGCACCTCTGCACTCCCACACACAACACAACACACACATGCATGCACCTCTGCACTCCCACACACAACACAACACACACATGCATGCACCTCTGCACTCCCACACACAACACAACACACACATGCATGCACCTCTGCACTCCCACACACAACACAACACACACATGCATGCACATCTGCACTCCCACACACAACACAACACACACATGCATGCACATCTGCACTCCCACACACAACACAACACACACATGCATGCACCTCTGCACTCCCACACACAATACACACATGCACACGCTTCTTCACTCCCACACACAACACAACACAACACGTACACACACAAGAATAAATAACTGCTCTCAAACTTCCTTTGCACACAGAGTCAACATGTCTGTCGGCGGCGCGGATCGACCCGGACCTTGACTCTTGTCTGGTCAATCGGGCCGAACAAGCTCTGGGAGGAGGGGGCGCGCAGGCCGCGGTGGACAACGACTCCACAGGAGGGGACGCGGCGACCATGGCGAAAACGGGACACGAACAAGATGAACAGAAACTGGACTCTAAGAAATACAATCTCCGGAATCAAAACGGACCCACCACAGACGCCTTTCCTATGGTAGAAGTGGCCGGACCGAACGGACAGTTGTACGTTTACAGGCCCTGGAGCCACGACGAAGTCATGGACGTGGCTAAATCTTTACCTGACCCTGCGGCAAACGGACACACTTTTGTTGCTAATCTAATAGATTTTTGCGCCGAGTTTCGGCCGTCCGGTTTAGAACTACGGAAACTTCTGACTCTGAAGATGAAAACAAGTGATTTTGCTACAATCAAAGACAGTGTTCCAGCGAACAATTTACGTCCCGAAAAACTCACGTATAACGAAAACACGGTTTATATTGCAGCTTTGACCAGACTAAACGACGCAATCATCCATGCGTTTCCACGGAAATATGACAGAACAGCCGTACAACTGTGCAAACAGAAGCCTGACGAGACCACAGATGATTTTATACATCGTTTCTCCATTCTGTTCAAAGAGCAGAGCGGCATACAAGAGGCACCGGACACGCCATATGAGACTTTCCTATGTGATGCCATACTCAAAGGACTGAACCAGGACATTGCAAAGAACATTAACCAAACATACGTGGGCGGAATGGATGACCTAGAGCTCAAAACATTGTGCAGGCATGCACGCCATGCACAGGAACTTATCAGAAAGGCAAAGTTGGAAAAGGAGGAGGCAAGAGAGAGAGAGCTCCACCAGGCCACTCTCATGCTCTGTGCCAATACGGGTACCACTCCGACTCACAGACCGCAGTGGCAGAGGCAACAAAACCACAGACCAAGATATGACATGTCGATAGTTGTGTGTTATAACTGCAGACAGCCTGGACATATCGCTAGGAACTGCCGACAGCTGGACAAACATCTGAGGAATCTTCACCCCCCCAGACAGCAATACCCCTTCCAACCACAGAGGCAGTATTCCGTTTTGCCACAGCAGCATCTCACCCTGCCATCACCACTGCAATACCCCAGGCAACCACAGGAGGAGTATTTCACCCTGCCAACGCCGCCCGCCGCCCCACAACCTCCCCAGATGCAGCAGCACGGTGCAGAGCACGGCCCGGATTGGCTGAGCCTAGAAGATGGATCCCACCGCGCCGCAGACATGACAGCTCAGACAACACAAGAACAACACACCCAATGGGACAGTATCACACACACACTGCTCACGCAAACAATCACTGATCTTGAAGCTGGTGCGAAAGCGCAAGATGATACTGAATACTTATGCTGAATTTAGTCAAACTAAAACTACATTTCCTGAGTATCCTTTAGTCATTGATGGTGAACTAATCACCTTTTTAGTCGATTCTGGTGCAACACACTCGGTGGTGAGGACATCCTCGCTGGCACGAAAGCCCAAGCTAAATGGGTGTTTTACTCTTTCATTAGGAGCATCCGGTAATGCAACCAAAGAGTATTACACATCTCCCCTGCTTTGTTCTGATATCCATGGGTCATCATTCAAACACACCTTCCTATATTCTCCCTTGTGTCCAGTGAATCTCCTCGGCCGTGACTTAATGGGCGCGCTGGGCATTTGTTTGATTTCAACCTCAGATGGTCTAAAAGTCACAACCACATGACAATTGGCAAATGTTTCAAACTTGTTAGCCATACAAACAAAATCTACAGCTGATCATCACTGGAAATTGACCCCAAAAATCCCAATTGAACTCATGTCTTTAGCACAGGAAAAGGTGAACACAGACAAGGCTGAATTTAAAAAGGAAGGGGATTTACATTGTACTCTTTGGTTACCAACAGATCCAGGAGCTCAAAGGTGTGAAAGCTGCATGGATACAGACCGGCCTGCTGACTGCTTCTCGTCTCATGCGGGGGCAGGGGCAATTCCTGAACTTAATCTTTGGGCCAAAAGCACAACCGATGTAGGCCAAATTCAAACATGTCAACCCGTGATGACCCTCCCAAAATCGAACACACACCCCTGCAGACCACAAGAGGCGGGAGTAATTGTCCCCTGCAAATCGGGTGGAGTTAGAAGCCCCAGAACAGTAAAACGATGTACACAATCTAACCCCGTCGCACCAATTTCCATTGAACAGGTGTGCACTTCCAGACCGGACCTGAAAGAAGAGCCACTCACTAACGCTGATTTAGCCCTTTATGTAAATGGATCCGCATCCAGAGATGCCGACAACAAAGGCCAGTCTGCCACCACTGTCACAGACTCACGTTACACGTATGTGGCGACATTTTTTTTTAAATCAGATGGTAAACCTATTTTCAATTCCACACAGGTTAATGAACTTCTGGAGGGGATCCTGCCGCCCGCTGAAATTGCTGTCTGCAAATGTCAGGCCACCATGCTTGCCAAAAAAAAAAAAAAAAATGTTTCCCCCATGGCCGTGATCATGCATCGAAAGGGGGGAAAAAGGGGGGACATGCACACAGATTACACAGACTGTCGATGCATGTTTACGGCCAAAGAGCTCCGTAGACAGGATAAAACATGACATTTTTGAACCTTCTCTTTTTTTTCCTCCACCATTTCCGTGTGCCATCTTTTATATATTATGGTTATCATATTTTTATCCTCTTACCTTTTGATTATTGTTGTTATCTCGTCCTTACTTTGATTTTTTTGACATTGAACATGATTACCCCGTTATTGACCTGTATGTTACTTTTCATTTTTTATTATCCTTTTACTTTTTGATTACTGTTGTTATCTCGTACTTACTTTCGATTTTTTTTTGTTTTCTCTCTTTGAATATGAGTACCTTGTTATTGATACGTTGTTATTGATCCCTATTTTCATACTGTAATATTTATATGTTGTGATCTGGTTTATACATACCTTTTGATTGGTTTACTTCATCTCATTATCCTTTGTTATTAGTACTATAACCATTTGTCCTCCAACTTCTAAATTTTTATGTTTTGTATATTGTTTCATTTTATTTTGTTTGTTGGATTTCCTCTATGGACCCTATGCTTGTGTACAACTTTACTTTAAGATAGACTTTGAAATTTTTCAATTTTTACTCTTTCAAACAGCAGCTCGTTTATGGTTTATTGACGTAGTGATATTTTATTTTTCCTTCTGATTGTGATTAATTGGGAAAGCGAGTTTCCTAAATTATCACGGGAGAGGTCTGTTGTGGAAAAATATAATCTGGCCCTTTGCTTTTCAAATTCTATCTTAATTTGATTTAGTTCTAACAGCCTGACACAACTCCTCTTGGCCTGGAAATCTACATGTCCGGACCTCCTGGAGTGATTAGGAAGTCCCACGTTATGTTTCACACTAGGCAAGACATGTGAATTGAATTAATGCAAATGTTATGTACTGTCTCCTTCCTGAAACCACTGTTTCTTTGATGTCCCATTTGCTCCTTGATTCCTTTGTACCTGAGAGACCAGTGACCAGGAACTTCTGTGTATGTGGTCATGTGACTACGGGTATAAATATGTAGGACATGGGACAAGAGGGAGATTCTGATCATGTAATGTACCAGAGAGAGAGAGAGAAACGCCTGATTAAATCACCTTAACATTGAGACAAAGCAACTCGCCTCCTTGCCTTATTTTTGCCATTACAGGGGCATTGTGGGTAACCGGAAGTGTGCTGCGCTTTTTCTGTGTGTGTTCTCGGCGTGCGTGTGGGTCTGCCGCCAATGCTCCGTACGGCCGTTTCCTGAATCCCAAATAAAATCGTGTTGCAACAAGTATTATGCCTGCTCAGCCTCTGTACCAGGAGTCTACTGGGCAGAGGAAGAAAGTAACACAAGACTTGTGCGCATGATCCAAGACCCACGCTGACCTATGACCCCGGAACAAAACTATACAAGGAAGAACAAAACCAGACAAGGAAGAACACAACCAGACAAGGAAGAACAAAACCAGACAAGGAAGAACACAACCAGACAAGGAAGAACACAACCAGACAAGGAAGAACACAACCAGACAAGGAAGAACACAACCATACAAGAAGAACACAACCATACAAGGAAGAACAAAACCAGACAAGGAAGAACACAACCAGACAAGGAAGAACACAACCATACAAGAAGAACACAACCATACAAGAAGAACACAACCAGACAAGGAAGAACACAACCATACAAGAAGAACACAACCATACAAGAAGAACACAACCAGACAAGGAAGAACACAACCGTACAAGAAGAACACAACCAGACAAGGAAGAACACAACCAGACAAGGAAGAACACAACCGTACAAGAAGAACACAACCATACAAGGAAGAACACAACCATACAAGAAGAACACAACCATACAAGAAGAACACAACCATACAAGGAAGAACACAACCAGACAAGGAAGAACACAACCAGACAAGGAAGAACACAACCAGACAAGGAAGAACACAACCAGACAAGGAAGAACACAACCGTACAAGAAGAACACAACCGTACAAGGAAGAACACAACCATACAAGAAGAACACAACCAGACAAGGAAGAACACAACCAGACAAGGAAGAACACAACCAGACAAGGAAGAACACAACCGTACAAGAAGAACACAACCATACAAGGAAGAACACAACCAGACAAGGAAGAACACAACCAGACAAGGAAGAACACAACCAGACAAGGAAGAACACAACCAGACAAGGAAGAACACAACCAGACAAGGAAGAACACAACCAGACAAGGAAGAACACAACCATACAAGGAAGAACACAACCAGACAAGGAAGAACACAACCAGACAAGGAAGAACACAACCGGACAAGGAAGAACACAACCGGACAAGGAAGAACACAACCGTACAAGGAAGAACACAACCAGACAAGAAGAACACAACACCAGGGTTAGCGTGCACTTTATCTGCACAATAACTAGCGCGGACATTACATACGAGATGAACAAAGCTGTACGACAGCTGTTGTTCCAAAATGCGCATGATAGTAGTTTATATGTGACGCAAAAGGTCAACCGGTCAACCTAGTGTTAGGAGGACGACACGTTCTTGTCAGGACTTGGGTTTTCTCGTCTGCCTCATCTGCATGTTTACTTGGACAAGGACAGAGCTTGTCCAAGACCTCAAAACCGAATTTTATTAAAAAAAAAACGTTTTTTTCCTCTGCATGTAAACACACTTATTGTTAATATCCACATTCTTGACTTTAGAGCTGCTTTTTTAGACGGCAAAGGAAAACTTGGGTGGACCACCAAAGCTCAGCCAATCAGAGCGCGGCATTTGGCTCTTTCTTGAGGGTTTAGGAGAAAAAATACTTTCTTATTGGCTGCAGACACAGCACGGTGTTCTGATTTTGTCACAAAGTGCTGTTTTTACAAGATGCTCTTCAGGAGAAAACACAATTTACACAAAAAGTTTGACCCTCCAGTTTTAAAGGAGAATTATTACTGTATTTAAAATGTACTTTTTTCTCCTTTACTCCAGTTCGAACATTGTTTCTCGTCAAAAAACACAGTTGGAGTTGTATTTAACTTCATTCACTTTGTGTGGTTCACGAGTCCTGTTTACGAGCTCGTCTTCCCTGCTCCTTCTCCGAGCCTCACAAAAACACGATTTCCCACGTTTGTGTCAAAGGTCGAGATCTGGAGGTGGATGTTTGGAACTGAAGTTATGTGAAGAGCTAAAAAGTGAGCTAATGTGCTGCTAAACATGTGCATAATGATAACTAATACAACGTAATGACTAAGATAATGATGATAATTATAGTAGAAAAAGCTTCAGTTGTAGTCATCTGGACTCAGTTTGAAAAAATAGACGTTTCGACTCTCATCCAAGAGTCATTTTCAATAAAAGAATTTAGATCGAGAACTCCGATATTAATACTGTTCTGTGGTAAGACCCGCCCATTGGGCGGAGCCTTCCTGAAGTAGAAAGAGTTGTTTGTTTCAACAGAAACTCCCCCTTGTATCTACCGAGCTAGCCTATTCAGAATCTTAATGGGCTATTAGAATCCTCTTTGTCTTTGTGAGACCCTGGCTCAACCACCCTGAGTACCTGATTAGCATCTACATGACCTGGTCCTGGTCCTCTACCTTTCCAGGGGTTCAGTAACCCATTATAAATAACAGGAAGATTAAACCTTAGCCCTCCATTTCTGTTCAAAGAAGTTCTTTCTTTTTTAACAAAAATAGCTTCCTTGACTCCTCTTTCAAACCATCTTTTCTCCCTGCTTAAAACCTTCACCTCACCGTCTTCAAACGAGTGATTAGAGGCTTCAAGATGGAGATGCACGGCGCTCTGTGGTCCTGAACTTGTATTTCTTCTGTGCTGATAAAGCCTCTTGTGTAGAGGCTGTTTCGTCTCACCTATGTAACGTTCTTTACAGCTTTCTTCACTGCATTGGATTGAATAAACTACATTGCTCTGTTTTTGAGTCGGCAACTTGTCCTTAGGGTGAACCAGTTTTTGTCTTAAAGTGTTTCCTGGTTTAAAATAAACAGGGACTTCGTGTTGTCTAAAAATTCTCTGCAGTTTTTCCGACAGGCCAGACACAAAAGGGATAGAAACACCCTTCCTTCTCTGTTCAGTTTCCCTTTTGTCCTGCTTCTTGGTTCTCTTCACTCTGTTGAGAGCCCAAGCGGACCCACTCAGACCCATAGTGTGCAGCACAGATTCCATCACTTACAATGTGGCCAAGCATTTAACAACTATATTGGCTCCGCTTGTGGGGAATTCGTTACATCATGTGGAAAACACGCACAACTTTGTGGATAAAGTGAAACATCTCCAACTGGACCCAGATGACCTCATGGTTTCATATGATGTTGTGTCCCTGTTCACCTGCATCCCGACCTCTGATGCAGTAGCAGCAGTGAGGATCAGACTGCAGGAAGACACCACCCTACAGGAAAGGACCAAACTGACACCTGAACACATATGTAAACTGTTGGACATCTGTCTGAACACCACTTACTTTCAATTCCGGGGACAATTTTACAGACAGATTCATGGCTGTGCCATGGGCTCGCCCGTCTCTCCCATAGTGGCCAACCTGTACATGGAGCACTTTGAGAAGAAGGCACTGTCCTCATTCTCAGGCATAGCCCCAAAACTGTGGCTCCGCTATGTCGATGATACTTTTGTAACAATCAAGAAACAAGAGCTGGAAACCTTCTCTGATCACATCAATGCTGTGGACCCACATATCAGGTTTACAAGAGAAGACGCTAAGGAGAATCGCTTGGCCTTTCTTGATTGTTCCACGATCAGAGGAGAGGACGGGAAACTCCAAATAGAAGTATATAGGAAACCTACACACACGGACCAGTATCTGCTCTTTGGTTCCAACGACCCACTACAGCACAAGCTGGGGGTGATCAGAACCTTACAACACAGAGCTCAAGGTGTGCCCACCAGCTCAGAGGGCAAGAAGAAAGAGGAAAAACATGTTCGAAATGCCCTCTCAGCCTGTGGTTATCCCGCTTGGGCCCTCAACAGAGTGAAGAGAACCAAGAAGCAGGACAAAAGGGAAACTGAACAGAGAAGGAAGGGTGTTTCTATCCCTTATGTGTCTGGCCTGTCGGAAAAACTGCAGAGAATATTTAGACAACACGAAGTCCCTGTTTATTTTAAACCAGGAAACACTTTAAGACAAAAACTGGTTCACCCAAAGGACAAGTTGCCGACTCAAAAACAGAGCAATGTAGTTTATTCGATCCAATGCAGTGAAGAAAGTTGTAAAGAACGTTACATAGGTGAGACGAAACAGCCTCTACACAAGAGGCTCTATCAGCACAGAAGAAATACTAGTTCAGGACCTCAGAGCGCCGTGCATCTCCATCTTGAAGCCTCTAATCACTCGTTTGAAAACGGTGAGGTGAAGGTTTTAAGCAGGGAGAAAAGATGGTTTGAAAGAGGAGTCAAGGAAGCTATTTTTGTTAAAAAAGAAAGACCTTCTTTAAACAGAAATGGAGGGCTAAGGTTTAATCTTCCTGTTATTTATAATGGGATACTGAACCCCTGGAAAGGTAGAGGACCAGGACCAGGTCATGTAGATGCTAATCAGGTACTCAGGGTGGTTGAGCCAGGGTCTCACAAAGACAAAGAGGATTCTAATAGCCCATTAAGATTCTGAATAGGCTAGCTTGGTAGATACAAGGGGGGAGTTTCTGTTGAAACTAACAACTCTTTCTACTTCAGGAAGGCTCCGCCCAATGGGCGGGTCTTACCACAGAACAGTATTAATATCGGAGTTCTCGATCTAAATTCTTTTATTGACAATGACTCTTGGATGAGAGTCGAAACGTCTATTTTTTCAAACTGAGTCCAGATGACTACAACTGAAGCTTTTTCTACTATGGAACACGCCTGGACGAATGAGGGATTACACCGATGATAATTATAGTTACAAAGTAGGAGTCTTTCAGTTGGTCGTCCTTTCTCTTGAGAACCAGAAATGCCTAAACAGAAAGATGGATCACAAGTGCCAAATAGAAATGATGGGAAATAATCATCAGAATACGATAAAAACATAAAGAAAAGTTGTCGTTTTAAACTCTTTTACTTTTTGAAACTTCTCTTCGCAAACTGCAACTTGTCGGAGACAAAACTGTGATAAATATGTGAGGTTCAGGAGCAAAGTGCAGTAATATACAGTTTATAACAAGAGCAGATGACCAGATAGATACAAACAACAACAAAAAGAATTTTAAGTAAACTGATACTTTCTGGTGTGTAGTTTAGAATGTAACCTGGGCTCATTTCATTTCCTGGACCTGGCAACACCGGCCACAAAAAGCAGACGATCCGAACAATGGGGAAATTACCTCATTGAAGTCAAAACCTTTAGTTCAGAGAGACCTTTTACCAAAGTTATTGTGTGTTATTAAGTACATAAACCTTTTGGTGTTTTATTCTTCACATGCTAACCAGGACCTGATCAAAAGGCAGATGTCAGATGGAGTATACTTTATTGTGGGCGTCGTCTTAACTCTGAGCGAACAATGACAGTGTTTTGTGTCAATACGTGTCCAGTAACAACAGTAAAAACCATGGCAACTGGCGCGCTCAGGAATGTTTCTCAAGTTTCACGACCGTGTTTTTTTTTTCTAGCAACACATGTCGTCGAACAAATACAAAAAAATCGCTCAAAGCGACATCTCCATGGAGACGAGCGCCAGAAAAGCTGCACAGGGCAATGTTTTCACAGTCGCATACAATCGGAACTTCTTATCTTAAACTGTGGTGGTCAACCTCTGTTGTCGAATTGTTCATCAAGCGTTCATGTGACCCTTTCTCCGAATTCCTGTCTAATCTACTTTGAGTACTTTGAAACTGGTTGAACTGGCCACAGCTCCACGGGTATCGCTGCTATCGCCATGATGCAGACGAGTCAGATCTGTGTTTCACTGTCGGCAGGTGAATATGGACCAGTGGATTCACTCTGTCAATGCATCCAACAGATCAGTGTGTGGATGTGTGGACTGGCCTCCTGCTGGTGCCAGAGGGCCTCCTGCTGGTGCTGGAGAGCCTCCTGCTGGTGCCAGAGGGCCTCCTCCTGGTGCCAGATGGCCTCCTGCTGGTGCCAGAGGGCCTCCTGCTGGTGCCAGAGGGCCTCCTGCTGGTGCCAGAGTCAGTGTGTGGAGGCAAAACAACTTTCTTCAGCTGAACTCAGACAAGACTGAAATCATGGTCCTTGTCCCACAGAAACAAAGACAAAGTGTCAGCGTCGCCTCCAGAGTCTCGCTCTAAAACCTACAAATCAAGTTAGAAATCTGGGGATAATAATGGACTCAGACTTGAACTTTAACAGCCACATCAAATCATTAACATCAGCAGCTTTTTACCATCTAAAAAACATTGCCATAATCAAAAATATAGTGTCCAAACCAGATTTGGAGAGACTTATCCATGTGTTTGTCTCCAGTGCTTGAGTGCAGTTGTTGCAGCTCAGGGTGGTCCAACAGTGATTAGGTTTAGGGGCAATTGCTTTTCACACAAGGCCATGCAGGGATGGATTTTGTTGTCTTTGACTTATATTTTAACCCGTTTGACCTGAAACATTTAAGTGTGACAAACATGGCAAAAAATAATAAAATAAATCAAGAAGGAGGCTTTCACCCCACCAATGGATTATAACTGGAAAAGTCCTACACAGATAGGCTTCCGGTTACGATGAGGCACTGAGCAGATGCACCTCACCTACTGCTGCAAAACGAGGGTTTAAAATCATCGTTTGATCCTTAGCCCAAAGAACAAGGATGAGAGATGTGTAAACACGGAACTCCAGTAATGCCAAAACAAACAATGACTTACTCATTCTTTAATTGTTTTGTGTTGCATCGAATCACCAGGACAATAAGATAAGATAATCCTTTACTGTCCACACATGGGGAAATTTCAATTCATCAACGCAGTAGAGACAGAGGAAAAGGACAGATGACAGATTATAGCAAGTTTAAAAAACACTCTAAATAGAAGAACTCTAAACAAAAACTCCGATAGACAAAACCTCCCATTTCCCAATAAGTGATGGAGGGGATTAGGATGTCCACTGGGATAACGTGACGATCTCCGGGTAAGACGATGGTTTCCCTCTCAGTTTCATGATTTCCTCCTTTATAAAAACGTGCACCGGCGCCGTTCCGTACGGCGGCGGTGGCCGGGGGGCGCGGTGGGGCCGGGGGGCCTAGCTCGGAGCAAGCGCACATCACGACGACACGACAAAAAACACTCAATAATCCAGCCGAACAAAGTCGAAACAAGTTGAATTAAAGCGATTCCAGCGCGTGTCCCGATCGTACAACTAAAGTAGAAAAAATATTTACAAAATACAAAAGATAAAGCACAAAAGTGTGAAAAAAGTATGAAAAAAGAGCGGAGCGTTGCACCGGGCTGCCAGCTGGACCGGCGCCTTTGTGACGTACAAGTTCCTATGTTTGTGGTCCTGGTCCTGGTCCTGATCCTGATCCTGGTCCTGGTCCTGGTCCTGGTCCTGGTCCTGGTCCTGATCCTGATCCTGATCCTGATCCTGATCCTGAGCTCCTTGATGGCTCTGGAGTTGAAGCCCCTCCCATCACAATCCAAAGAGCACGTCGCCATGGCAACCAAGACCAACAGCTGATAAACCACGAGGCCTGATAATGAGGTTTCTTAACGATTGTGTGAAGGAACGTGTCTTGAAGACTGCAAGGGTTAAAGGAGACCTCCAGGGTTAAAGGAGACCTCCAGGGTTAAAGGAGACCTCCAGTGTTAAAGGAGACCTCCAGGGTTAAAGGAGACCTCCAGGGTTAAAGGAGACCTCCAGTGTTAAAGGAGACCTCCAGGGTTAAAGGAGACCTCCAGGGTTAAAGGAGACCTCCAGGGTTAAAGGAGACCTCCAGGGTTAAAGGAGACCTCCAGTGTTAAAGGAGACCTCCAGGGTTAAAGGAGACCTCCAGGGTTAAAGGAGACCTCCAGTGTTAAAGGAGACCTTCAGGGTTAAAGGAGACCTCCAGGATTAAAGGAGACCTCCAGGGTTAAAGGAGACCTTCAGGGTTAAAGGAGA
This sequence comes from Eucyclogobius newberryi, assembly GCF_026437365.1. Classification (NCBI taxonomy): domain Eukaryota; kingdom Metazoa; phylum Chordata; class Actinopteri; order Gobiiformes; family Gobiidae; genus Eucyclogobius; species Eucyclogobius newberryi. The sequence continues at coordinate 7,293,247 of NW_027315835.1, read as the reverse complement.
CCTCCAGGGTTAAAGGAGACCTCCAGTGTTAAAGGAGAACTCCAGTGCAGAGGTAAGCGTGGATTCTTTGCTCCAGATATTCCATATGAGGATATATGAACTGAGACATGGGTTCTCTTTCCCCGCGACTTATCTGTGACTTTGGAAGGTAAAAAACACATGCTCTGAACACCAGGAGAATCAGAGGTGCTCCTCAGAACACCGGAAGAAGTAGAGGTGCTCCTCAGAACACCAGGAGAAGCAGAGGTGCTCCTCAGAACACCAGGAGAAGCAGAGGTGCTCCTCAGGAAGATGCAAAACACAGAGAACTGAAGAGTATGAGAGATGGAGCCTACAGCGTGGGGCGTGTGAGTTCAGGTTGTGGTCACCATGGTGATACATTTCTGTTCATTGGAATAGTCTAATGACATGAATTTTATTTTATTTATTTATTTATCATGTTTTGGGTTCGATGCCTGTTTCCAGCATGAACCCTTTGTTTTCTTTTTTTCACTTTCAGATGTTCAGCGTTCCTATGGTTCTTGTGTCAGGACTTTGTATTTGGGCCTCATGACTCTGTATTTGGGCCTCATGACTCTGTATTTGGGCCTCAGGACTCTGTATTTGGGCCTCATGACTCTGTATTTGGGCCTCATGACTCTGTATTTGGGCTTCATGACTCTGTATTTGGGCCTTAGGACTCTGTATTTGGGCCTCAGGACTCTGTATTTGGGCCTCATGACTCTGTATTTGGCCCTCAGGACTCTGTATTTGGGCCTCATGACTCTGTATTTGGCCCTCAGGACTCTGTATTTGGGCCTCAGGACTCTGTATTTGGCCCTCAGGACTCTGTATTTGGGCCTCAGGACTCTGTATTTGGGCCTCAGGACTCTGTATTTGGCTATATATTTCCGCTACTTGCCTGGATTCGAATATGGCCCTCGGAGGAAAGTAATTGCCCACTCCTGATCTAGAGCCACGGCATCATAATGATGGTAATAAGAGTGGAGACCCACGGCCCACCACTGTGTTTGGATGTCTTCTGTTTTTAATGTGTGTCTGCTCTTCTCTCTGGTCGTGGTTTTCTTTTTCTGTTTGTTTTTATGCGTTCTAAAAATGTAAAAATAAAAACATTTAAATAAAGAAAAAGTCCTATACAATAGAAGCCAGTAAAAAGGTCAAACTATAGAGTCTGTAATGAACTATAGTCTGTAATGAACTATAGTCTGTTATGAACTATAGAGTCTGTAATGAACTATAGAGTCTGTAATGAACTATAGTCTGTAATGAACTATAGTCTGTAATGAACTATGAATTATAGAGTCTGTAATGAACTATAGAGTCTGTAATGAACTATGAACTATAGAGTCTGTAATGAACTATAGAGTTATAGAGTCTAATGAACTATAGAGTCTGTAATGAACTATAGAGTCTGTAATGAACTATGAACTATAGAGTCTGTAATGAACTATAGAGTCTGTAATGAACTATGAACTATAGAGTCTGTAATGAACTATAGAGTCTGTAATGAACTATAGTCTGTAATGAACTATGAATTATAGAGTCTGTAATGAACTATAGAGTCTGTAATGAACTATGAACTATAGAGTCTGTAATGAACTATAGAGTTATAGAGTCTAATGAACTATAGAGTCTGTAATGAACTATAGAGTCTGTAATGAACTATAGAGTTATAGAGTCTGTAATGAACTATGAACTATAGAGTCTGTAATGAACTATAGAGTCTGTAATGAACTATGAACTATAGAGTCTGTAATGAACTATAGAGTCTGTAATGAACTATAGAGTTATAGAGTCTGTAATGAACTATGAACTATAGAGTCTGTAATGAACTATAGAGTTATAGAGTCTGTAATGAACTATAGAGTCTGTAATGAACTATAGAGTTATAGAGTCTAATGAACTATAGAGTCTGTAATGAACTATAGAGTCTGTAATGAACTATAGAGTTATAGAGTCTGTAATGAACTATGAACTATAGAGTCTGTAATGAACTATAGAGTTATAGAGTCTGTAATGAACTATAGAGTCTGTAATGAACTATAGAGTTATAGAGTCTAATGAACTATAGAGTCTGTAATGAACTATAGAGTCTGTAATGAACTATAGAGTTATAGAGTCTGTAATGAACTATAGAGTCTGTAATGAACTATAGTCTGTAATGAACTATAGAGTCTGTAATGAACTATAGAGTTATAGAGTCTGTAATGAACTATAGAGTCTGTAATGAACTATAGAGTCTGTAATGAACTATTGTGACGAAGGACCCGCCCCGTTTCTGCCAGGTGCCTGATTGACAGGTCGAGTAGCCAATCACGCGTTAGCATTGCCTATGCTAACGCGGTAGGTTGAGGATGCTACGTGTTTGCAGAGTTTTAGTTGTTTTCCCCCACATCGTGTAGAGCTTGTGGTTGTAGTTTGGTGTGCGTGATAAAAAGTGAGTATTTGTTAGAAACGAAAGTAGACATAGACACACCATTTGTTCCATGATTGTATAAAGTGTTGCATACCATTCGAATTGTTTAATAGTGTAGTTAAAGTTATATATTTACCTTGTTTTGTGTTTGTGAATGCTAAGTGCCTCGAGCTAAGCGCTAACAGCAGTAGCTCCGACGGAGCTCATGTATATTTGTGCATTATATGTTATTGTTTTACAGATTTTATTATAATTTATGTTCTCCTTGTTTATATTACAGAACCACACACGTATTTACATGATTAATAACTGCTCTGTAAATACCAACCACCAGTATTATTAGACTGAAATCTTTAATAAAGAGAAAACCCTGGATCATCTCTCCCAGTGCATTCTTACCAATGCCCCCTGGCGGTCACAACCCGTATAAAACCAGTAAATTAGCTCTCCCCAAAACAAATGGTGCCGAAACCCGGGACAAGTGAGGCCACCGTGGAATAAATAGAGATGTATTCAGACCAGAGTCACCTTCTACACGATGCAGGTGCTCGGCCACGCCGAGACAGAAGACCACCTGTTTGGATGCAGGACTACGTGTCCACCCCTGCACAGCAAGCTGCTCTCAATGCATATGAGCAGCAACAACCATATCCCAGCGTGGAGAGATCGGTGGGGAGAATTGCCAGGACGACGTCTCTCACACCTCCACAGCCTGCTGACTGGAGTGAACTAGAAGGAGCCAGAGCTATGGATCCATATGCTGCTGAATATTCCCTGCGTTTACCTGTAAGTACACCAGTCACGCCCAGGCAGAGACCAGCTGCAGAAGAAACATCTGACACTCTAGCATTGTTACACCGAGTGCTTAACGACAATCATAGTATGCAAAGACAGATGATGGACATGCAAAGGCGCCTTGATGCAAGAGAGTTCTCATCCCAACGATTCATCCCGATGCCAGCCCCTGCTCCACCACAAGGCCTACGTGCACCTTTGAGCCAGGATCACAGTCAGCTTCTGCTCTCTGCTCCGCCTGCACAAGCTGTGAACTTTATGTTGCCTACAGATCCTGAGTACTGGCCACCTCCTCCCCCTCCTGTAACAGATGAGTTCATTGAAAGGCCACTATCACCGCCACCACAAAGGATGGTGTCTGAACTCACGGAGCTGCTAAGGGACATGAGAACTACCCCACAAGATCCGCCAAGGTATGTTGCAGATACACACCACTCCCCATCTCCTGTGCCGACGCCAGAGTATGGCAGCCCCTATACTCCACCCAGACGTGAGTCAGAGCACACCAGACCCCTGCCTCCTCCTAAACATGAGGTGGTGTATCGCGGCCCTAAGCCTACAATCCCTTCATTCACAAAGGGTGACCCAAGAGAGTTTGCCAGGCTCAAGGTGGCCCTGGAGAATCTTCTGCCTGAAGACGCCACTGAACGCTTTAAGTATCAAATACTGTTAGACCACTTAAAGCACGAAGATGCCTTGCTTATTGCCGATTCATATATCAACTCACAGCAGCCATATACAGACACAATGGCCAGTTTAACTGAGCGTTATGGCCAGCCCCACCAGTTAGCACTCAGGAAGATTGCTGACCTGATGGAGTCCCCAAACATAGCTCGTGGAGACACCCTGGGCTTTGAGCGTTTTGCACTGAGGGTGAGAGCGCTGGTGGGCTTGTTGGAACAGCTAGGTGAAAGTGGACAGACAGAACTCTGCTGCGGGTCACATGTGACACGTTTATTATCTAAGCTGCCACAAGATATGAGAGCTGAGTTTAAAAGGTTCCTTTACCCCATGCGTGTCACAATTCCCAGCCTTCTGCACTTCTCCGATTGGCTCAATTATGAGCTGAAGATACAAGAGACAGTGTTTGAGTCATTACACAGTGAAGTAAGGAGTAGCAGTGTACCCAAGTCAGCTCGGCACCATGACAATAAGAGCAGCAGAAACACTAACATCTTTCATACAGGAAACAAGCCCAGTGATCCCCCGCCAGCAGAGCAGACAACAGTCACTCCCAAGAAGTCCCCTTTTTGCCCATATTGTGTCAATACACTACACTACCTTGACCAGTGTGGTAATTTTGCCCTGTTAACAGTGGATCAGAGAACGGCGTGGATCAAGTCTAACAGAAGGTGCTGGCGCTGCGCACGTTCACATCAGGCTGCCCAATGTCGTTTGAAAGTCACATGCCCAAAGTGCAAAGGAAAACACCTGCAGGCCCTACATGACGTTAATGCAAAGCCCTTTGAGACACCATTAAGCCCCGTCAGCTCAACCAATGAAGTTTTGTACCTTGACAGACGTTCTGGCTGCAACCAAGTCCTGTTAAAGATTAGCAGGGTGCTGCTCCGCAATGGTGAGAATTCACTAGAGACGTATGCAGTGCTTGATGACGGATCAGAGCGGACTATTCTGCTTCCTGCTGCAGCCCAAACACTCAAACTCATTGGTGAGCCAGAAGACCTTGCCCTCAGAACTGTTAGACAAGACATCAAGGTCATGCATGGTGCAGCGGTGTCATTCACCATTTCCCCTGCAGACCAGCCAATGAAGACGTTTGCCATTAAAGGTGCATTTACTGCTGAGCCACTGAGTTTAGCTGAACACACATACTCAGTGGAGGCACTCCAGCGAAAGTACAGACACCTCAGAGGTCTGCCACTCCCAGCAATGAACAGAGTACGCCCCCTATTGTTGATAGGCTCCGATTACCCTCACCTCATCACTCCAGTTGCCCCTGTGTGCCTCGGACGTCCTGGGGGACCCGCTGCTGTGAGAACAAGGTTAGGCTGGACACTTCAGGGGCCGATTAAGAATGCCAAACACCCATCTACCTCTCAGCAGTGCCTTCACCTCTCCACCATGTCATCCTCTGCTGAAATACTCCAGAATGTGGAGACGTTGTGGCAATTAGACATCCTCCCCTATCGCAGTGAAAAGCTGGTGGTGCGATCCAGGCAGGATCAGGAAGCAATACAGCTGCTGGAGGATAAAACCACACGTGTGAACATCGATGGTGTCCAGCGATATGCCACTCCCCTCCTCAGAGTAAAGAACATGCCACAGCTTCAAGCCCCAAAGGAGGCTGTGCTGGCCAATCTTCGTAGCACAGAGAAAAGACTACTGCGAGACCCAGAGAAGGCTGCTGCTTACTGTGCAGAGATTGATAAATTAGTCAATGCTGGTTATGTGGTAAAGGCCTCGGAGGAGGAGCTGAGCAGCGCCAAGGAGTTGTGGTTCATCCCGCATCACATGGTGAGTCACAATGGGAAGAACCGGATTGTTTTTAACTGTTCTTTCTGTTATAAAGGTGAGAATCTTAATAAGCTGCTGTTGCCAGGCCCTACCCTCACGTCCAGCCTGCTGGGGGTGCTGTTGCGCTTCAGAGAGCATGCTGTTGCTTTGAGCAGTGACATAAAGGGGATGTTTCATCAAGTCAGGCTGCTCCCCGAAGACCAGACTCTGCTTAGCTTCCTGTGGCGTGACCTGCAGACAGAGAAACCACCCAGTGTCTACGTTTGGCAGGTTCTACCATTCGGCACGACATGCAGCCCGTGTTGTGCTACATTCGCACTACAAAAGCATGTGTTTGACAACAGCCAGGTGAGTGAGGATGTGAGGGAGACAATAGAGAAATCCTTCTACGTTGACAACTGTCTACAAAGTCTTCCCACTACAGAAGAAGCCAGACATCTTGTGGACAAGTTACAGGCGCTGTTGGCCGCAGGTGGCTTCGAACTGAGACAATGGGCCAGTAATGCTCCAGAGACCATCAAACATTTGCCCAAAGAAGCCAGGTCTGAAAGCATTGAGCTATGGCTCCAAGAATCCAGTGCCGACCCACAAGAACTGGCCCTCGGGCTGCGCTGGCTCTGCAACTCCGACACTTTGAGGTATAAATACAATCTGCGGGACCCCCCACCACCTACTATGCGGAACATATACAGAGTCCTTGCCCGTCTGTATGATCCTCTTGGGTTCATTGTTCCCTTTACGACACGGGCCAAGATCCTAGTGCAGCGCTTGTGGGACAAAAAGCGAGAATGGGACGACCCCTCCCTACCTGAAGACGTGCTGCAACCTTGGTTGGTGTGGGAAGCAGAGTTACCACACCTTGCAGAAGTTATGCTGCCACGCTGTTATGTCAGCCCTGCCATAGACACCGCAAACTGTCTCAGGGACATCCATGTGTTTGCAGATGCATCGGAAAAGGCATACGGCTCCGTGGCCTATCTGCGTACAGAAGACTCAGAAGGTCGAGTGGAGGTGTCCTTTCTCACTGCTCGATCCAGAGTTGCCCCCAAAAAGCAACAGTCTATGCCCAGGCTGGAGCTCTGTGCGGCACTGACAGCTGCCCAGCTCTCTACACTCCTGCAACGCGAGCTGACCGTGCCAATCAACAGTGTTATCCTCTGGACAGACTCCACCACCGTCCTCACCTGGTTACAGTCAGACTCCTGTCGTTTTAAGGTGTTTGTGGGAACACGAGTGGCCGAGATCCAGGAGCTAACAGACCCGCTGAGTTGGAGGTATGTGAATACAGCACAGAACCCAGCCGATGATGTCACTCGTGGTAAAACCTTGCAGGAGTTGTCTAACAGCGGAAGGTGGAAACATGGGCCAGCCTTCCTACAGCAGCCACCAGAGACCTGGTCCATGCAACCAGCCAAAGAAGAACCTACCATCTCCTGCCTTGCCACCACAGTTGCCAAGACCACACGACAGTTACAGGAGGACCAGTGCTCCTCCTTCACTGAACTCATAAACATGGTCGCATCGTCCTATCACGGGGCGGCACCTGGCCAGGCCGCTCCCTCTGCTGCAGACCATCAGAAGGCGGAGAGGGAGATCCTACAGCAAGCCCAACAGGATAGTTTTCCAGATGAGTACAACTTGCTGAGCAGTAACAAGCCAGTTGCCTCTGCTAGTCGGCTGTTGACCCTGTCCCCAGAATTTGATCCCACTGCAGGGCTTATTAGAGTTGGTGGGAGGCTAAGGCGCTGCAGTCAACTACAACCGGAGTCCATTCACCCTGTGGTCTTAAATCCCCATCACCGAGTTACCCAGCTCATCATCAAGGACACAGACATTGCCCTACGTCACCCAGGCTCAGAGCGCCTGTTTGCCGAACTAAGGCGGAAGTATTGGATACTCCGGGGGCGAGAGGCAGTGAAAAGACACCAGCATTCATGCCCAGAGTGCCAAAGATGGAGAGCAATGCCAACTGTGCCCAAGATGTCAGATCTGCCAGAGGCGAGGTTGAGACTGTTTAAGCCGCCCTTCTTTTCTACTGGTGTGGACTGTTTTGGACCTTTCACTGTCAAGGTGGGCCGTCGTCTGGAGAAAAGATGGGGTATTATATTTAAGTGCTTGACAACACGAGCCGTGCACTTAGATATTCTCTCCAGTTTAGACCACGATTCGTTTCTCATGGCACTCCGCAGATTCATTGCCAGAAGAGGCAAACCAGCTGAACTCCTGTCTGATCAGGGGACAAACTTCAAAGGAGGAGAGCGGGAGCTCAGAGAGGCCTTTGAAGCCCTACAACCTGAACTCCGTGATCATTTGGCCAAGCACCAGATCCGGTTTAAGTTTAACCCGCCAAGTGCCCCACATTTTGGGGGTGTGTGGGAAAGGGAAGTGAGATCGGTCAAAGTCGCACTTTATGCCACCATCCAGTCTCAGTCTGTTCCAGAAGAAGTCCTGAGGACTGTTCTCACAGAGGTTGAAGGGATTTTGAACTCCAAGCCCCTGGGTTATGTTTCGACAGATGTGGCAGACCCAGACCCTGTGACCCCTAATCTGCTTCTCATGGGGCGGCGCGACTCCTCCCTACCACAGGCTGTTTATGAGGATGCAGAGCCTTTAAGTCGACGCCGCTGGAGGCACAGTCAAATGTTAGCAGACCAGTTCTGGGCACACTTTATCCGGTGCTACCTCCCAACCCTTCAAACCCGCTCCAAATGGCACAAGGACCCAGCACAGCTGCAACTCGGGACCACGGTCATGGTGATGGACCCTCAGCTACCGAGAGCCCTCTGGCCAATTGGACTGGTCACCAAAGCTCTTCCTGGGAAGGATGGAAGGGTTCGTGCAGCTGAAGTCCGAATCAAGGATAAGACCTACACCAGGCCCGTTGCACGCCTTGTAGCCCTACCCGCCATCCCAGACACTGACTTTGAAACTGTGCGTCCTTCTTAGGTCTCAAATTTGCTGGACAAATTAGGGGGCGGCTGTGACGAAGGACCCGCCCCGTTTCTGCCAGGTGCCTGATTGACAGGTCGAGTAGCCAATCACGCGTTAGCATAGGCAAGTTAGGTTGAGGATGCTACGTGTTTGCAGAGTTTTAGTTGTTTTCCCCCACATCGTGTAGAGCTTGTGGTTGTAGTTTGGTGTGCGTGATAAAAAGTGAGTATTTGTTAGAAACGAAAGTAGACATAGACACACCATTTGTTCCATGATTGTATAAAGTGTTGCATACCATTCGAATTGTTTAATAGTGTAGTTAAAGTTATATATTTACCTTGTTTTGTGTTTGTGAATGCTAAGTGCCTCGAGCTAAGCGCTAACAGCAGTAGCTCCGACGGAGCTCATGTATATTTGTGCATTATATGTTATTGTTTTACAGATTTTATTATAATTTATGTTCTCCTTGTTTATATTACAGAACCACACACGTATTTACATGATTAATAACTGCTCTGTAAATACCAACCACCAGTATTATTAGACTGAAATCTTTAATAAAGAGAAAACCCTGGATCATCTCTCCCAGTGCATTCTTACCAATGCCCCCTGGCGGTCACAACCCGTATAAAACCAGTAAATTAGCTCTCCCCAAAACAACTATAGAGTTATAGAGTCTGTAATGAACTATAGAGTCTGTAATGAACTATAGAGTTATAGAGTCTGTAATGAACTATAGAGTCTGTAATGAACTATAGTCTGTAATGAACTATGAACTATAGAGTCTGTAATGAACTATGAACTATAGAGTCTGTAATGAACTATAGAGTCTGTAATGAACTATAGAGTTATAGAGTCTGTAATGAACTATAGAGTCTGTAATGAACTATGAACTATAGAGTCCGTAATGAACTATAGAGTTATAGAGTCTGTAATGAACTATAGAGTCTGTAATGAACTATAGAGTTATAGAGTCTGTAATTGACTATAGAGTCTGTAATGAACTATAGAGTCTGTAATGAACTATAGAGTCTGTAATGAACTATAGAGTCTGTAATGAACTATAGAGTTATAGAGTCTGTAATGAACTAAAGAGTCTGTAATGAACTATAGAGTCTGTAATGAACTATAGAGTTATAGAGTCTAATGAACTATAGAGTCTGTAATGAACTATAGAGTCTGTAATGAACTATAGAGTCTGTAATGAACTATAGTCTGTAATGAACTATGAACTATAGAGTCTGTAATGAACTATAGAGTCTGTAATGAACTATAGAGTCTGTAATGAACTATAGTCTGTAATGAACTATAGTCTGTAATGAACTATGAACTATAGAGTCTGTAATGAACTATAGAGTCTGTAATGAACTATAGTCTGTAATGAACTATGAACTATAGAGTCTGTAATGAACTATAGAGTCTGTAATGAACTATAGAGTCTGTAATGAACTATAGTCTGTAATGAACTATGAACTATAGAGTCTGTAATGAACTATAGAGTCTGTAATGAACTATAGTCTGTAATGAACTATGAACTATAGAGTCTGTAATGAACTATAGAGTCTGTAATGAACTATAGAGTTATAGAGTCTGTAATGAACTATAGAGTCTGTAATGAACTATAGTCTGTAATGAACTATAGTCTGTAATGAACTATGAACTATAGAGTCTGTAATGAATTATAGAGTTATAGAGTCTGTAATGAACTATAGAGTCTGTAATGAACTATAGAGTCTGTAATGAACTATAGAGTTATAGAGTCTAATGAACTATAGAGTCTGTAATGAACTATAGAGTCTGTAAAATATATATATATATTTTTTCAAACTGAGTCCAGATGACTACAACTGAAGCTTTTTCTACTATGGAACACGCCTGGACGAATGAGGGATTACACCGATATAGAGTCTGTAATGAACTATAGAGTTATAGAGTCTGTAATGAACTATAGTCTGTAATGAACTATGAACTATAGAGTCTGTAATGAACTATAGAGTCTGTAATGAACTATAGTCTGTAATGAACTATGAACTATAGAGTCTGTAACGAACTATGAACTATAGTCTGTAATGAACTATAGAGTCTGTAATGAACTATAGAGTTATAGAGTCTGTAATGAACTATAGAGTTATAGAGTCTGTAATGAACTATAGTCTGTAATGAACTATAGAGTTATAGAGTCTGTAATGAACTATAGAGTTATAGAGTCTGTAATGAACTATAGAGTCTGTAATGAACTATAGAGTCTGTAATGAACTATAGAGTCTGTAATGAACTATAGAGTCTGTAATTAACTATAGAGTTATAGAGTCTGTAATGAACTATAGAGTCTGTAATGAACTATAGAGCCTGTAATGAACTATATATGAAAACATTACAAGTTTCAAATTAATATCTCTAAAGTTAAGTTTTCCTGTTCACCTGCAGTATTAGTTATACAGTATTAGTTTAGCACAGAACCAGAAGCGTTTCTGGTTTTGCTTGTTACTAAAAAGACAGATAAAGTTCACCTCGTTCCACTCGAGATGTCGGTCCAGGAGACGAAGAGGACGGTGAGCAGGGCCACGAGGAGCAGCAGGAGGAACAGGTGAACTCGCTGCGGAGCCATGACTCTCTGCCTCCTGCGTCTGTGCGGCACTGACACCAGCGCAGAGGGCGCACGGGTAGAACAGAGGGGAGGGGCAGGTGAGGGGAGGAGCAGGTGCAGGAGGGGAGGAGCAGGAGCAGGAGGGGAGGAGCAGGTGCAGGAAGGGAGGAGCAGGTGCAGGAGGGGAGGAGCAGGTGCAGGAGGGGAGGAGCAGGTGCAGGAGGGGAGGAGCAGGTGCAGGAGGGGAGGAGCAGGTGCAGGAGGGGAGGAGCAGGTGCAGGAGGGGAGGAGCAGGTGCAGGAGGGGAGGAGCAGGTGCAGGAGGGGAGGAGCAGGTGCAAGAGGGGAGGAGCAGGTGCAGGAGGGGAGGAGCAGGAGGGGAGGGGCAGGTGAGGGGAGGAGCAGGTGCAGGAGGGGAGGAGCAGGTGCAGGAGGGGAGGAGCAGGAGCAGGAGGGGAGGAGCAGGTGCAGGAGGGGAGGGGCAGGTGAGGGGAGGAGCAGGTGCAGGAGGGGAGGAGCAGGTGCAGGAAGGGAGGAGCAGGTGCAGGAGGGGAGGAGCAGGTGCAGGAGGGGAGGAGCAGGTGCAGGAGGGGAGGAGCAGGTGCAGGAGGGGAGGAGCAGGTGCAAGAGGGGAGGAGCAGGTGCAGGAGGGGAGGAGCAGGAGGGGAGGGGCAGGTGAGGGGAGGAGCAGGTGCAGGAGGGGAGGAGCAGGTGCAGGAGGGGAGGAGCAGGAGCAGGAGGGGAGGAGCAGGTGCAGGAGGGGAGGGGCAGGTGAGGGGAGGAGCAGGTGCAGGAGGGGAGGAGCAGGTGCAGGAGGGGAGGAGCAGGAGCAGGAGGGGAGGAGCAGGTGCAAGAGGGGAGGAGCAGGTGCAGGAGGGGAGGGGCAGGTGCAGGAGGGGAGGAGCAGGTGCAGGAGGAGCAGGTGAAGATGTGAGACAGGTTCTACTTTGACAATGTTCAAATCTAAGCTAAAAACAGGTTTGTTTAGTGCATACGACTGAAAGGTTTTTATTTAGAGTTTTTATATAGAGGTGGCCTGGGATGGCCTTAAGTGGCCTGGGATGACCTGTGGTGGCCTGGGATGGCCTTAAGTGGCCTGGGATGACCTGTGGTGGCCTGGGATGGCCTTAAGTGGCCTGGGATGACCTGTGGTGGCCTGGGATGGCCTTAAGGCAAGGCAAGGCAAGGCACGTTAATTTGTAGAGCACATTTCATACACAAGGCAATTCAAAGTGCTTCACACAGCAGGAAAAATGCATTCAAATCACAAAGAAATTACAGAAATACAATAAAATTAACGAAATTAAAAATTATCAATCCAACTGATTTTCTAAACTAATAAAATCACAAACAAAAGAGAAGAGTGCAAAGAAAAAATCCTTTCAGTCGTATGCGCAGCTAAACAAAACTGTTTTTAGCTTAGATTTGAACATTGTCAGAGTAGAAGCCTGTCTCACATCTTCAGGAAGACTGTTCCAGATTTTAGCTGCATAAAACTGAAATGCAGATTCCCCATGTTTTGTCCTGACTCTGGGCACCAGCAGGAGGCCGGTCCCTGAGGTCCTCAGAGTCCGAGATGGTTCATATGGCACTAACATGTCTGAGATGTACTTTGGTGCTAGGCCATGGAGAGACTTGTACACAAGCAGAGCTGCTTTAAAGTCTTTTCTCTGAGCCACAGGGGGCAGTGCAGAGACCTGAGAACAGGACTAATGTGATCATACTTCCTGGTTCTAGTCAGGACCCGAGCAGCAGCGTTCTGGATGTACTGCAGCTGTTTTACAGCTCGTTTGGAGAGACCAGTGAGCAGGCCGTTACAGTAGTCTAATCTACTGGAGACAAACGCGTGGATAAGTCTCTCTAAATCTGGTTTTGACACTATATTTTTGATTTTGGCAATATTTTTTAGATGGTAAAAAGCTGCTGATGTTATTGATTTGACGTGGCTATTAAAGTTCAAGTCTGAGTCCATTATTACCCCCAGATTTCTAATTTGGTTTGTAGGTTTTAGAGCGAGACTCTGGAGGTGACCGCTAACACTTTCTCTTTGTTTCTGTGGGCCAAAAACGATTATTTCAGTCTTGTCTGAGTTCAGCTGGAGAAAGTTGTTTTGCATCCACAAACTGATCTGTTGGATGCAGTGACAGAGTGAATCTACTGGTCCATAGTCACCTGCCGATAGTGAAACATAGATCTGAGTGTCGTCTGCATAATTGTGATAGGACACATTTTCACTGCGTATCAACTGACCCAACGGCAGCATGTAGAGGTTGAACAGAAGGGGACCCAGGACTGACCCTTGGGGCACTCCACAGGTCAGGGTCATGTGGTCTGAGACACAGCTACCAATTTCAACAAAGTACTTCCTGTCTTCCAGATAGGACTTTAACCAGTTTAGGGCAGTGCCAGTGATGCCCACCCAGTCCTCTAGTCTCTGTAAGAGGATCCCATGATCGACAGTGTCAAAAGCAGCACTCAGATCTAACAGAATTAAGACTGAGGCTTTGCCCGTGTCAGTGTTCAGGCGGATGTCATTTGTCACCTTGACAAGAGCAGTCTCAGTGCTGTGATGAGGTCTAAAACCTGACTGAAAAACATCAAATGAGTTGTTTATTAAGAGGAAATCTGTGAGCTGTTGGTAAACAACCTTTTCAAGGACTTTGCCCCAAAATGGCAGATTAGAGATGGGCCAGTAATGACTCAGTACTGCGGCATCAAGACTGCTCTTCTTTAGGAGAGGCTTTATGACCGCAGTTTTCAAAGACATTGGGAATGTTCCAGATTGAAGCGACATGTTAACTATGTGAGTGAATGGTGCTAACAAACTGTTCAGCACAGACTTTAGAAATCTGGTGGGTAACACATCGAGGTAGATGAACTCGACTGGTGATGATCTCATGGACAGTTTTGTCAGTTACTGGTGCAAAGTGAGTTAGCTCTAAGTGTCTTGGTGGTTTTAGGGTATTTTTTTGCATTGTGGGATTTATAGCATTTTTAATGCCCTGAACTTTGTCATTAAAGAATAATGCAAACTCATTACACTTGGATGTGGAAATGAGTTCTAACGGCAGCTGAGCTGGAGGGTTTGTTAATCTGTTTACTGTGGCAAACAGGACATGCGAGTTGTTACTGCAGCTTCCAATTATTTCAGAAAAATATCTTTCCCTAGTTCTACATAAGATTAGGTTGTACATGTTCAGCTTTTCTTTGTAAATCTCTTTTTGAACCTGGAGCTTTGACTTGCGCCATTTCCGTTCGGCCCTGCGGCACTCCCTTTTCTGTGCCCTGACCGAATCATCATTTCTCCACGGCGCCTTCTGCTTATTTTTAACCATTTTAGCCTTTATAGGGGCGATGGTGTCCAGAACATTCAAAACACTAGATGTAACAGAGTTCAACAAATCATTTACATTAGAACATGAGACATTTTCAAAGTGTATCATTTCCATAAACAGTGCACCTGTGCCATCACTTATGTGTCTCCTCTGAACAACTGCAGGACCAACCGGAGGTTTGGGAGAAACAGACAGGTCAAAGAAGACACAGAAATGATCAGACAGAGCAACATCGATCACATTAACATTTGAAATATTTACCCCCTTTGTAATTATGAGATCTAGAGTGTGTCCTTTGCTGTGGGTGGGGCCTCTCACATGCTGAGTAAGACTGAAGGTTTCAAGGACAGCATCAAGCTCTTTAGCGTTTCTGTCACAAATATTATCAACATGCACATTGAAATCACCTGTAATGACCAAACCATCAAAGTCTGTGCATATGACTGAAAGCATCTCAGTAAAATCATCAATAAAACTTTGGCAGTGCTGGGGAGGCTTGTATAAAACAATTAAGAGAATGGATGGAGACCGTTTTAGCTCCATTTTAAAGGATACATACTCAAATGATGAAAACACCCCAAAAGACAACCTGCGGGTAATTATTTCATCTCTAAAGACAGCACAGACTCCACCCCCTTTTTTGTTTTCTCGTGTTTCAGATTCAAACTTAAAGTTGGGTGGAGCAGATTCTATCAGAACTACATTTCCTGTGTTTTTGTCAAGCCATGTTTCAGTTAAAAACATAAAATCAAGATTATAAGAAGAAATAAAATTATTAATTAAGAGAGATTTGTTACATAAGGATCTGACATTTAGCACAGCAAGTTTCAGACTAGTTTCAGTGAGACTGGGCTTTATCTTTTCACAGGGAATATGAATCACATTTCTCAGATTGGGCCTGACTCGCATTTTGTTTTTCCATCTGTGTGATGATGTGACTACAGAAATAGCACTAGGGGGGGCTCTTTTTACATAGGGCCCCGGGTTGGTTTGATTTTTAATGTGACAATAAGTCCCGGCAACGCTGAGACCCAGTGCATCCTAACTATGGGAGATACCAGGTGAAAGGCGAGGGGGGATGGGTGGTGGGGCTTTTGTTGGTGTAGTCGGTACTGACATAGCCCTTGCTATATTGGGCGTGAGTGGAGCCATCTTAATGCCTGATTTGATCAGACTTTCAAAATGGCTGGGAAGGCCCATGGGTGAGAGTGGAGATGAGAAGGAGAATGATGAATCTTTAGTGGGAGTAGATGTTGCAGGGGGAACCCAGGGCTGGTGTGAAGGCAGGGGCGATGACAGGGATGTTGTTGGGCTTGTCACAGATGGGTCGAAGGCCTTTGAAGATTGTTCCTTTGCTGGAGGCGGTGGAGGTGAATGTGGAGCAGCTGGAGCTGAATCCTTTGCTGGTGGTGGTGGAGCAGCTGCTGATGAATCCTTTGGTGGAGGCTGAGGTTGTGGTGCTTTTGATGTTGAAACATTGGCTCGGTCTCTGGCTGATGGAGCAGGAATTCTTCTCTCATTCCTCTCTTCTCTAACTATCTGCTCAGGACCCTGTCCAGGCCCAGTCCAATGCCTCAGAGCGTGGAGCAGGTTCTCTGTCAGCACCCTCACTCCACCTCTGCATAGGTGGGGGCCATTTCTCTTAAACAGGTCCTCTCGTTTCCAGAATAGATAGAAGTTCTCAATATAGTGTAGTCCTCTCGGGGAACACTCTTTGGACAGCCATGTGTTCAGCTGAAGAAGCCGGCTAAACATTTTGCCATTTTATCAAGCACGTCGAATAACTTCAAGAAGTCTTTTTTCAAAACTTCAGTCTGTTCCCGCCGCATGTCCACTGCACCCACGTGCACAATCAGCTGTTTAGCTCCTCCATGCTTAGCCATAATATTTGGAAGGAGTGACGCTATCTCAGAAACAGTGGCGCTTGGAAAAGAATGTGTGTTTATCTTTTCATGCGTCACGTGACTTATCGCGCCATCCCCAACTAAAACAATCTCCGTGACCTTGGCTTGTGGCACAGTTCCTCCTTGCTGTATTTTGGCCACGTCATCTTTCCTTTTTTCATTTAATTCCATCTCTGAAAGTGGTAAAAATCTGTTGGTGAGCTGTATTTTAGGTGACTTCACGTTATCTTTGTATCGTTTAGGCTTTGCTCCAAGTTTGTTCCAAGAAACAGCCTGGTCTTTCTGGTTTTTAGACAGTTTTGGAAACGACACAGAGTCACTGCGGTTTAGGTTGAAAGTAGCAGTTTTTCTTGTAAAAAGTGTGCTCTTCTTACCGTCGGTTGACACAGGAATGGTATCGTGAAGAACTTTTTCAGATTCCAAAACAAATATCCGTGTTTTCAGCTCATTAATTTCTTGTTGATATTTCCGACAGCGTTCACAGTCTTTCTCCCTTCTTCTCACGGACATGTCGCTGGCGTCAGATATGTCGTTAAAACTGGAAAAATGTTCTTAAAATCCTTGGTTTACTTGAAAAAGTCTAAAGCAAAAATGTTTGGAAGACAAAAACTGATTAAAAAGCAAAATAAATAAGGAAAGCAGCGATAGCAAGCGGAGCGAGCAAAAAAGCGTGTGCACTCTTCGGAAGCAGGTAAAGAAGTGGCCTGGGATGACCTGTGGTGGCCTTGGATGGCCTTAAGTGGCCTGGGATGGCCTTAAGTGGCCTGGGATGACCTGTGGTGGCCTGGGATGGCCTTAAGTGGCCTGGGATGACCTGTGGTGGCCTGGGATGGCCTTAAGTGGCCTGGGATGACCTGTGGTGGCATGGGATGGCCTTAAGTGGCCTGAGGTGGCTATATTTAGTTAGTTATATTCTAACTAACTTTCCTGATGTCGAAGAGGCTGCTGTAATAAGGCTCTACTCTCACTTGTTTCCATGGAAACAGCTCAAAGGTGTTAAGGAATAGTTTGTGCCACTTAATAAAGATCAATATTTTTATTGCTCAAAAAGTGTTTGGATGGATCTGATTCTCTAACATTGAACTAGTGTTTCTACAAATCATCGCTCCAGTTGAATAAACGTAAACCCCAGGGCAATAAAGGGTGAATAAAAGTGAAACCCAGGGCAATAAAGGGTGAATAAAAGTGAACCCCAGGGCAATAAAAGGTGAATAAAAGTGAACCCCAGGGCAATAAAAGGTGAATAAAAGTGAAACCCAGGGCAATAAAGGGTGAATAAAAGTGAACCCCAGGGCAATAAAGGGTGAATAAAAGTGAACCCCAGGGCAATAAAGGGTGAATAAAAGTGAACCCCAGGGCAATAAAGGGTGAATAAAAGTGAACCCCAGGGCAATAAAGGGTGAATAAAAGTGAACCCCAGGGCAATAAAGGGTGAATAAAAGTGAACCCCAGGGCAATAAAAGGTGAATAAAAGTGAACCCCAGGGCAATAAAGGGTGAATAAAAGTGAACCCCAGGGCAATAAAGGGTGAATAAAAGTGAACCCCAGGGCAATAAAAGGTGAATAAAAGTGAACCCCAGGGCAGGAAAAGAGTGGAGGACGCAGTCATCTCCCTGCTGCACCGCTCTCTCTCTCACCTGGAAAAGCCTGGGAGCTCTGTGAGGATCCTGTTCTTCGATCTTTCCAGC
Organism: Eucyclogobius newberryi; assembly: GCF_026437365.1. Lineage (NCBI taxonomy): Eukaryota > Metazoa > Chordata > Actinopteri > Gobiiformes > Gobiidae > Eucyclogobius > Eucyclogobius newberryi. Next base: position 7,275,117 of record NW_027315835.1, on the reverse strand, counting down.
GCCTTCAACGCCATCAGCCGCTACTCCTGAGGGACAAGCTGGAGACGGCTGGTGTGGAGTATGACCTGGCAGAGTGGATCCTGGACTACCTCACAGACCGACCCCAGTTTGTGAGAGCACGGGACTGTGTGTCTGACACCAGGACCTGCAGTGTGGGGGCGCCCCAGGGCACTGTCCTCGCACCCTTTCTCTTCACTCTCTAACTGCAGACTTCAGACATGACACGGACAGCTGTGTCCTGCAGAAGTTCTCTGACGACTCTGCCATCATCGGACTCATCAGACGCCACTCTACTCTGTGGAATTAGGCACAGAAGTGGAATTTCCCCATTGTGGAACAAATAAAGGTTCTCTCATCCGACAACCGACATTCAAGTTCAACTCTGAATTTGAATGTCGGTTCATCCTCTTAATCCATTCAATATTTATTCAAAATCTCTTTTTGTAGTGTGTACAGTACTTTTAGATATGAGAAGCTGTCACACAAGAACTGGGGGACAGGTCTAAACCGGGTCTAAACCAGGTCTAAACCGGGTCTAAACCAAACCGGGACTAAACCAGGTCTAAACCAGGTCTAAAACAGGTCTAAAACAGGTCTAAGCAAGGTCTAAACCGGGTCCAAACCGGGACTAAACCAGGATTAATACAATTAATGTGTTTGTTGTATTTTTCAGGAGAACTTGAACGTAGCTTAATCAAATACAAAAAAAAGGCCACGCCCCCATTACCCAGAAACTCTCACAGCTCGAGACAAACAGACCCGACACAGTTTGGAACCACTTTTTTATTTAAAGCATTCTTTGGTTGAATACAAAAGTCACAACATTAGCGTGTTTATCCACTTTAAACTGAGGACTGACGCCGTCTTCTGATTGGACAAGAAACTCACTAATAAAACAACAAAATACGGGATAAATCTGTGGGGAAAAAAAACTTATGCCAATACAAGATAAATACAATAAATATCAAAAATAAATCTGTCATTGAACGACGCAAGTGAATTCAAGTCTAAATGTGGAAATGTTCTTGGAGAAAAAGAGAACATGCATTAAAACACCGTCTCCGTGGAGACGTCGTTTCAGAGAATTAACCTTAAAGGAGTAATAGAGGATTTTTTGCCGATTTGAGAACTAAGAGACTGTTAAGTCCCTTTTTTTTTTCAATGCGCATGCGCACACTCCGCCCCGCCCATCTTGTTGTTTCCAAGAGGCTGCCTCCCATCAAGCCCCGCCTCTACACGCGTTTGTTTATTAGCACGACAGATCGCATCATCTCTCGTCTCCACAGATTTCCGTCTCTTCTGTGCTCTAGTCTTTCTCTGTGTCATGTTTGTCCTGTAACTGAATGAACTCACACCGGCCACGCATGTGCAGCCATGGAAACGTGCTGCTAGGGGAACCAGGCTGCAGGTGTGCAATAGCACGCAGGGAATGATTGACATGTGGGAGAACTACTCGGAAAATGAGACTCAGATCGTGCGCCAAAAATCCTCTTTTATTCCGTTAAATCAATGCAGTCGGTCGGAAAAGAGTTTTTGAGAGAGTGGGTTCACAGTCAAATTAAATAAAAATAATCAATAAATAAATAAAAACAGATAAAAAAAATTATTCTTAAATCATAGTTGTATATATTACGGGAAAGAAGAACTCAAACAGGCTCAGATTAAGATGTAGAGGTGGGCGGTACTCGGTTACAACAAATACTCTACTTTTACTGCGAATGGAGTCATATTTCATTGAGTAAAAGTGTGGTTCCTTTTCTCACCGTGAGTAAATCCAAAAGTGACAAATACGATGCACAAACGTGATAAACCGAGTCATCATTTTGTATTTTATTACCGTATTTTCCGGACTATAAGTCGCACCTTTTTTCATAGTTTTGGCCGGTGTGCGACTTATACTCATATATTTATACTCCGGAGCGACTTATGTGATATTATTTGTTATTTTCACACTTGCAACCACATTTCATACCCAGACTTATATATGTTTTTGTCTTCTATATAATGCATTTTTTGGCTGGTGCGACTAGGCGAAAATACGGTACTTCACGTCGACTTTGTGAGACGGAGGAACTCAGGTTTGATCATCAGAAACATTCGAGTGTTTGTATTTTAACAGATTGTCTTCTGGTTCGAGTTTCTGGGTCCCGGGTTGGGGTCGAGGTCCCGGGCCTCAGATGGAGTAGAGCTTGAGCTGCTCCTCCATGTCTCCCGGGGACACGTCTCCAAACGTGTCCTTGTTGTTCTTCAGCAGCTGGAAAATGGCGGCCAACTGCTGCCGCTGAACTCTGAGGAAACACCAGGACTCAGACTTCTCACTTCCTGAACTGGGCAACAAACAAACACACACACACTAAAAACTACTTCAAGTAGCACTTTTAGCTATGGTCACCTCACGCCTCAGGTCATTCCACAACAGATGTCACTTCTTGTCATTTTCTACAGACTTTTCTACATTTTCTCCACAAAAAGCTGCTCGATCGGAGTAAAACTATCATTTATATGCACAGCAGGTACAAATGCACCAAATAAATCCCAAATCAGAAAAGCCTGTCATGGGCATTTAAGTACTTTTCCCTTTTGTTCTGATGTATTTGTGCCTTTAATAAGCATCAACAGAGACACGCCCCTGAACACACTCTGCCCTCTAGGCCTCACCCTCCCTTTAATGCTGCACTGTGGAACATTATGCGGACAGCAAGAGTACAACTTGGACCTTGAATACATTTGCCTCACAGCGTTCCGTCGCCCTTTGTGTGGAAGTGGCTCCTTCTAGTGGAGAGAACGAGAAGTGCGGCGCTGGTTTAGTCGATTTTTCTCATCAGTTTACTTTCTCCACAAAGATACGCTTTTCAAAACATTACACTTTTATCGCCACAAAATCAGGCAGAATCTGAATTTTTACACCAATTTTGGGTCAGATCAAGGTCAAATACTAAAAAAGATGGTAATTCCCAGTGTGAATGTTTTGTAAATTTAAACCTTACATTTTTCAGATTCATCCCAAATTACAAAAAAAATACTTAAATAACTCTGAAAAAGAATCACAAATGAACGGGTACAAAACCGCAATGTTTAAGAAAGAAATTACTATTATTTTATTATTTCTAACCTCGAAAACCTTGACCTAAAGCATATTCCTTAGATAAGATAAGATAAGATATTCCTTTATTGTCCCACATGGGGAAATTTCATTGGTGCAACGCAGGAAGATACAGAGGTAGATACAGAAGAACAGATCACTTATAGGAAGTCTGAAAAACACTTTCAGTAGAAGATCTCCTATAAATAAATAAAAACTCCCATAGACAAATAAATAAATAAATACATAAATACCATTGCATGTGATCACGACAGTAATTGCACATGAATATGTGTCACGACAGCACATAGGTTGCACATGAATTCCAACAGCAATTGCACATATGACAGAGTTGCACATCAGTATTAGGTTAGGTCAGTATTGCGAGTGTTCAGTACTAACAGTTTTTGTTATAAAGTCTGACAGCAGCAGGAAGGAAAGACCTACGGAACCTTTCCTTCGCACATCGAGGGTGGATCAGTCTCTCACTGAAGCTGCTCTCCAGAGCGGAGAGAGTGTCCTGCAGGGGGTGACACTCATGGTCCAGCATAGATGTGAATCTAGCCAGGACCCTCCTGTCCCCCACCTCCTGCACCGAGTCCAGAGCACAGCCCAGGACGGAGCTGGACTTCTTGATGACTCTGTCCAGCTTCCTCCTCTCCCTCTCTGTGATGCTGCTGCTCCAGCAGGCCACACCGTACAGGAGCTGATGCCACCACAGAGTCGTAGAAGGTCTTCAGGAGTGGCCCTGTCACTCCAAAAGACCTGAGTCTCCTCAGGAGGTAGAGCCGACTCTGGCTCTTCCTGTACAGTGCGTCTGTGTTATGAGTCCAGTCCAGTTTGTGGTTCAGATGAACACCCAGGTACTTGTATGAGTCCACTCTCTCAATGTCCCGTCCCTGGATGTTCACTGGTGAGGGGGCAGTGGGGTAGCGTCTGCGGAAATCCACCACCATCTCCTTGGTCTTCCCCGCGTTGATGAGGAGGTGGTTCCGCTGACACCAGTCCACAAAGTCCTGCGCCAGTCCTCTGTACTCCGCGTCATCGTCGTCCGTGATGAGTCCGATGATGGCAGAGTCGTCAGAGAACTTCTGCAGGACACAGCTGTCCGTGTCATGTCTGAAGTCTGCAGTGTAAAGGGTGAAGAGAAAGGGCGCGAGGACAGTGCCCTGGGGCGCCCCCACACTGCAGGTCCGAGTGTCAGACACACAGTTCCGGGCTCTCACAAACTGGGGTCGGTCTGTGAGGTAGTCCAGGATCCACTCTGCCAGGTCATACTCCACACCAGCCGTCTCCAGCTTGTCCCTCAGGAGCAGCGGCTGGATGGTGTTGAAGGCGCTGGAAAGATCGAAGAACAGAATCCTCACAGAGCTGCCAGGCTTTTCCAGGTGAGAGAGAGAGCGGTGCAGCAGGGAGATGACGGCGTCCTCCACTCCGATGCCAGACCGATATGCAAACTGCAGCGGGTCCATGGCTGAGCTCACGGTGGAGCGGAGGTGGTCCAGGACTAGCCGCTCCAGTGTCTTCATCAGGTGGGACGTGAGAGCCACTGGCCTGAAGCTGTTGAGGTCTTTGGGGCGCGGTGTCTTGGGCGCGGTGTCTTAGGCACAGGTACCAGACAGGAGGTCTTCCAGACCTGTGGTACCACCCTCAGCTTCAGGCTCATGTTGAAGACATGCTCCATAACTCCACACAGTTCATCTGCGCAGGACTTAAGGAGCCTGGGGCTGATGCCATCAGGTCCTGCTGCCTTCCTCACTTTAATCCTCTTCAGCTCACTCCTCACCTGTGCTGCTGTGACAGTCAGTGGTTGGCAGGGGGACTGTGTGCTGGGGGGATGGGTGAGTCCAGGCGAAGTGGGGAGCCGATGGTCCGGGGCAGATAAGCGAAGAGGAACAGATGCAGGGCATTGTCCAGCTGTGGAAGAGGGAGCATGCAGCTGTGCAGGGGGAGGGGCGGGTGACCGATCAAACCTCAAGAAGTGAGCATTTAAATCATTCACCCACTGTAGATCCCCCTCTGTCTGGGCAGGGGGGATTTTGAAGCCCGAGATGGTTTTCAGGCTCCTCCACACTCCCTGAATGTTCTTTTGCTGCAGCTGCTCCTCCATCCTCCTCTTGTAGCCGGCCTCAGCCTGCCTGATCTTCCTCCTCAGCTCCTTCTGCACAGTCCTCAGCTCCTCCTTGTTCCCTGACCTGAAGGCTCTCTTCTTCTCCTTCAGCAGAGCCTTCAGTTCACGGTTAATCCATGGCTTGTTGTTTGGAAAACACCGCACCGTCCGGGAGGGAACAATGTTCTCAAAACAGAAGTTGATGTAGTCCGTGATGCACTCTGTGATGGTGTTGATGTCCTCCCCATGTGGGTCATAAAGCTCAGTCCAGACAGTGGTGCTGAAGCAGTCCCTCAGAGCCTCCTCGCTCTCAGCAGACCACATCCTCACCTCACGGGACACCACAGGCTGCCTGCGCACGATGGGTTCATACACAGGCCTCAGATGTACAAGGTTGTGGTCCGAGCTGCCCAGGGGAGGGAGGGGGGGAAGAAGAATAAGCCTCCTTGGTGTTGGCAAAAAACAAGTCCAATGTTCTATTCTCTCTGGTGGGGCAGGTAACATACTGGGTGTATGTTGGTAGAACAGAAGAGGGAGAAGCGTGGTTAAAGTCACCAGAGATGAGGAAGAGAGCCTGTGGATGCTGTGTTTGCAGCCTACAAGTGCAGGAGAGCAGTGCTTCACAAGCATTTTCAGCATTGGCAGACGGGGCCACATAGACTGCGATCAAAATCACATGTGAGAACTCCCGGGGCAGATAGTATGGCCTCATGCCAATAGCCAATAGTTCAATATCCTTGTTACATAGCTGCTCCCTCACTGTGCAGTGTTCGGGTTTGGACCAGCTCGTGTTCACATACACCGCCAGACCGCCTCCTCTTTTCTTCAAGCATTCTTTCGTTCTGTCCGCCCGCAGCAGATGAAAATTGCCCAAACCTACAATAGAGTCTGGCATTTCTGCTGCTAACTAGGTCTCTGTGAAAATCAAGACGCTGCTGTCCCTATAAATCCTCTGGGACCGCATGAGGCTCGCTATTTCCGTCATTTTATTTTGAAGGGACCTCACGTTACCCATGACTACGGCGGGAACCGACTTCCTGTTTTCTCCTCTCTTCTCTCGGAGTTTACGTCCAGCCCGTCTGCTTCGTTGCGTTTTCCTTAGGATGTCCGCCGGGATAACGTGACGATCTCCGGGTAAGACGACTGTTCTCCGCAGTTTCATGAGTTCCTCCTTTGTGTAAACGCGGTACGGCGCCGGGCGGGGGGCGGGGCCGGAGCCGGGGGACTCAGAGCCAAGACACATCGCAACGACACGACGAAAACACTCAATCCAGCCGAAAAAAGTCAAAACAAGTTAATTTAAAGCGATTCCAGTGCGTGTCCCGATCGTTCGTGAAGTTCCTCTTTCATATAAACTTGTATACTTACTATATTTACAAAATATAGGAGATAAAGCACAATAAGTGTGAGAAAGAAGAGAGAGCGTTTACACCGGGCTGCCAGCTGTACCAGCGCCTTATGACGTACTTGGTCTGGAATATTAGTATCGAGACAACACTGATATTTTTTTTACACATAAAATGCAATGTTTACAGATGAAAAACTTTACATTTAAGCGACTAAATAATAAAAGTTTCAAATTGTCCTCTTCAATAGTCACATTTATACATCTTTGTTGATCTTTGATCGGTCTAAAAAGCAGTTGTTTGTGCTTCTTTTTCTAATTTCCACAGTCTATTCTTTGTAAAAACTATAAATCAAACTCTTTGGTGACATTTTTCACCAAATTCCCATTTTTACTGGAATAAATGAAGTATTTTTTCGCCACGTTTGACTTTAGTGGTAAAATCTGTAGAAAATAACAGGAAGTGACATCACACAGAGATAATTTATGCAGAATTTACACAAAACAAACACCTTTTTGACTCTTAAAAACATGAAAACAACGGAATAAAGTCGCTCTTTATCCTTCGTTTGTCAAATAAAAAGATTCAGTCATTAGGAGTTTTGGCCCAGTGGTTGCTGGGTAATTTCCTACTGCAATGTCATCGATTAAAACAGGAACAGGAAACAGGAAGTAACAGGAAGTGACATTATAAACCAGAAAAAAAAATCCCGGGACAGTTTGTGTTTTTTTAAGCAAATTTTGAAATGGATGCATTTTTCTCCACGGAGACGAGCGGCACCGGGCGGGGTTACGGGTCAGATCTGTGGCAGGGCGACACTCACCTCTGCTCCTCCTCCAGCTCGTCTCTGGACATCATCATCTGTAAATGATGCGAGCGCGACTTCCCGGGGACGTAGCGGTAACTGTCCGACTCCACTTTGTCTGGAAAAACCAGCAGATGCGGCGGCGCTCGGTCAAAAGTACGCGGAAAGTAACAAAGTACAAGCAAATACAAGTGAAGTAACGGGCAAATACAAGTGAAGTAACGAGCAAATACAAGTGAAGTAACGAGCAAATACAAGTGAAGTAACAAGCAAATACAAGTGAAGTACAAATACAAGTGAAGTAGCAGTCCAGGCACCTCAGTTTGTACAGCGGATACATTTCACTTTTACTTCACTGCAGCGGAGAGAACAAGCAAATATAATAAAAGGGTCAGGGTTTCTCAGGAGAGTTTTCCTCAGGTCGTTTCCACTTAGAGACAACAGGGGGAGAAGAAGGAGAAGAAGAAAAGAAGGAGAAGGAAATAAGAAAAGACGAAAAGAAGAGAAGAGGAAAAGAAGAAAAGAAGAAGCAGAAGAAGCAGAAGCAGCAAAAGTAGAAGACGAAAAACAGAAGAAGCAGAAGAAGAAGAAGAAGAAGAAGAAGAAGAAGAAGACGAAACGAAGAAGCAGAAGAAGCAGCAGCAGCAGAAGTAGAAGAAGACGAAAAACAGAAGAAGCAGAGAGTCATATGTATGGAACGTACCACTGTGGTCGGGGCTCTCGGCGGCGCCCTCCGTCTGCGGCAGAGGGAACGCACACTTGAGCAGCTCTGTGTCGGTGAGGCCCATGTAGGAGCCGCGCCCTGAGGAGGAGCTGGACGGCGGCCTGGACAGGTCAGAGGTCAGGTCAGAGGTCAGCTGATCCTCCTCCTGGACACGGCGCTGCAGGTCAGACTGAGGAGAACAGGCGGCGTTCAACAAGCTTCACAACCAGAGATTTACTGCCGCGTCGCACACATTTTGTTCACTGTAAACCGCAATATTAGATCGGTCGAAACGAGGTTAAGAGCTCGTTAAAGAGGGCGGTGAAGGACACGCCCCCTTTAACGCCGCACTGCGATGGAAGTGAGCAGATCGCAAATTGTTTTTCCTGATCATTTCTCCAGAGCAAAGGTGCGAAGCTCGCCATGACGACGGGCCGCGCCGTGAATCCCGCCGGAGCGTTCGCGCTTCAGTGCAAATACAAGCAATTTTAATTAAAGCTTCCATTTACGTGGAATTGAAGTGGAAAATCACGTGTTTTTAAATGGACAAACTGAGATGAATCATTTTTACGATTGTATTTTACATTATTTCTGTGTAATTGGAGATTGTAATTGACATTTAGCATTTTTAATAAAAGCAAAATCACAGTTTAGGTTTTACTGGACAAATACTTGACCACACAATAGTTTTCAATGCAATCTGCAGTTAACTTACACACTAAAAAGTTTTTTGTTGTTTTAAATATATATTACAACTGGTGGTTGAAAATAAAAAAAATAATAATACGAATAAAAATAAGAAAAATACTGGTTTGGAAAGCAATACTGGAAAAATACTTTTTTTTTTAAAGTGTAGAATGGATTTGAAAACAAAAATACATAGTTCAAAACAAGTCATAAAATAGGTGAGTAAACAGTGACTCTTTGTACTAAAGATAATAAGGAAAAATACTGACCAACTATAACTGTTTCTTTTTTTTAAGTTTAAATATTTAATACAACTAGTGGTTAAAAAATAATAATACAAATAATAAGGAAAAATATTGACAAATTGTAACTTTTTTCCTTCTTTTTTATTTTAAATATGTATTACAACTAGTGGTTAAAATAATAATAATAATACAATTAATACTAAGAAAAATAAGAAAAATACGGACCAATTGTAACTTTTTTTTGTTTTTTTAAAAGTGTAGAATGGACTCAAAAACTAAAATAAATAGTTCAAAATAAGTCATAAAATAGGTGAGTAAACAGTGCCGCAGCTCGCCTCGTTTCAGACGGAGCCGTGACGGGGGATTAGGGGCTGATTACGGGCTGATTACGGGCCAATTACGCGCCGATTACACCCGGTAACTTCTTCCACGCTCAGCCCCGGTCCCTCCGCGCACTCACCGACCGCACGTCCCGCACCACGTCCCAGTGATCGTGCGCGCTGCCGCTCGTCTCGCACCAGTCGAGCTCCGCCGCTTTGCCCGGCTTCCGCTCCGGGGACGCGGGGAGAGGGACGTGGCCGTTGCGCTTGGCCGGGGAAGAGGGCTCCTCCGCGGCCGCGCTGCCCGCTCCTCCGCGCCCGTAGTCCGAGGACGCGGGAGAAGTGCCCGTGAACAGCGACGTCGCGACCACGATGGCGAGCAGCGTGAAGATGACGGCGGCCACCACGAAGCTCACGTCCATTTTGAGAAGTTTGCGGAGTTTATTGTCGGTTTTAAAGCGGTTTTTCGGGACGTAATCCGCGCAGATCCATCGCGTCAGACGGTCTGTCCGCCGTATGGGCCGCCACGCTCACTTCTGATTGGTGAATTCAGCGAAGAAGGCGGGACTAAATGTAAAATAGGGGTTCCTGATCGGTGAATTCAGCGAAGAAGGCGGTACTAGCTCTAAAGTAGGATTTCTGATTGGTTGATACAGCAAAGAGGGCGAGACTAGCTCTAAAACAGGGTTTCTGATTGATTTATTCAGCGAAGAGGGCGGGACTAGCGCTGAAATACGGGTTCTGATTGGCTAACCGCTGTTACGTTTGCTAGCGGTAGCAAATAAACACGTTTTAACCGATCTAATCTTTACCACTGTGACGTTGAAATGTATACATTATTGCTTACATTGGTGAGTGTAATAGATCAAATTAGCAAGAAGATAAATAAAGGTTTAACCATGTGTAAATATATTTCAGATTTGATTAAACATTTTGCCCGTTTGTGTAAAGTTTATAATTGTACTTCCTGGTTGGACATGAGCACAAATATGACATAGGTACAGCCGTCACCTAGCAACCAGACTGTAAACAAGAGCCAAACTCCACATAAATGATACGATAAAACACCTTTATTTTGTTATATATAATGACCTCAGGTGAATACTGCCGTTGTGTCCTTGGGCAAAACCCTTGATGTGTTTTGCAGTGACTTGTAGGTAGAAAATTTGACATAAAAAAACTGTTTTCAATGGTAAGCTGATGTAAACTGATGACATCACAGAGGGATTCAGCTCTATTTTCGGTCATCTAAAAAAGTTTCACGTTTTATATGCAACATATACAAACTAGAATTTAACAAAAGTAAAACTCTGACAAACATTTACCACATGTTCTGAACTTTAAAACCAGCGGCGCACAACAGATTGCAAAACTAGTTAAAGTAGATTTTGAAACCAACTACCGTATTTTCCAGAGTATAAGTCACACCAGCCAAATAAAATGCATAATAGAGAAGAAAAAAACATGTGCAATGAAATGCGGTTGCAAGTGTGAAAATAACAAATAATATCACAAGTCGCTCTGGAGTATAAGTAAATAAGTACAAATATACAAGTCTATGAACTATGGAAAAAGGTGTGACTTATAGTCCGGGAAATACGGTACATATTTCACAAAAAATTAAGGCCAAGAAATTGCATTAAAATGTTAAATGGCTGATTTACTTCATGATTTTACTTAAAGCCCCAGTTTGTACATTTTAGACAAAAATAAAGGATATTATTCAAAATGTTTTAATGCACTGCAAAACTTGACTCAATGGAGAATGTTGAAGTATTATTAAATATTTAACCTTGTATTTCTAGATAAGCAGGTGACTAATAGTTCTATATTAACTTAAATTATTGTGTCAAAGTGCAGCAACATTTCCGACACCGTTACCATGACAACCATAGACCCGGAGTGGCATTTCTACAATCTACTCGTGGCCCCGTGTCGCTCGACGGCACGACCCGCCGCCACGTGCGCCGGGGTAATCCCATCACCTCCAGCGGCGCCGGGACACATAGCGGGATTAGAAGGCCACGCCCGTGTCCTCGTGACCACCGCCTCTACACCAGGAGTGACCGGGACGCATCTCTCGACCGTCTGGGCGCCGGATTTGGGACGTTTGGGGACGAGCTGTTGTGGTCGGATAATGGGTCACTATAAAATATCAATAACCAAGACCGATTTACGCCAATAACGATCCATGAAGTTGATTATGTTTACATTATTTCTGTTTAATTACTTCTCTCCCTCCCTCCTTCTCTTCCATCTCTTTTCGTCCCTCCTCTCTCCCACCCTCTATCTCCTTCTCCGTCTCTTCCTCCCTCCTTCCATCTATCTCTCTCTCCCCCACCCTCTATCTCCCTCCTCTCTTCCAACTCCCTCCCTTCCCTCTTTCTCCTTCTCCCTCCTTTACTCTCCCTTTCCCGATTTTTACCTTTCATTCCCAAAACAGCAGAAATATTCCCTTTATAAAGAACCACTCTGTACATTTACGTTGAGGGAAATAGGTTTTATTCATGAATACCTGAAAACACACGAAGCGTCGACATCGTAGTGGACAAAAAAAATAGATGCACTTTACATACGTTCTTTTTTTTTACCCTTCACTTTGGGTTAAACTCAACCCAAAACAAAAGCAGCAACAGAACAGGACAGAAGCAGGCGGGGCCCCCACAACTGGGCGCCGACCGGGGACGAAGGGCGAGGCCAATGGGGTTCAAGAGGATAAACCTGAAGATCTACAGAAAAGTGACTAAAACGCAGTTAAGTTTTATAGACCTATAAAACTTAACTGCGTCTAAAACGGTGCTAAATGTGATCCGTTCAAGTTTATCATGTCACTTCCTGTTTGTAATTGCTGACATCACTAGGAAATTACCCGGCGAACACTGGGCCAAAACTCATTTGATTTCGCCATTTTTATTATTTGACAAATTAAAATATGAGTGACTTTATTTTTGTTGAATTATGTTAATGTCAAAAAAAGTTTATTTTAAATATGTACTGTACAAGTCACTTTGTATGGTCAAATTCTGCATTGAATTGTCACTTTGAATCCGTTTCTGACTATAGTGCCACCTCTACATCAAACTGCGCTAACCTGACATATCAAACTTAAATGCACTTTAGGACATTGGGATAAAAATGGCCCTTTTATTTTTTATTCTTTTCTGATGTGTCAAGTTTTTTAGTTAGTTTGTCTTTTTGTGTGTAAATATGTGGTGATGGTGGAATAGTTAAGTTTTGCACCTGAATTAGGTAAACGTTTGTCGTCATTTAATTATTTTAATATAGAAAAACATTTGGGGAAAAAATGGGGGGGGGGGGGGGGGAATAGCCAGTTTTAAGCACGCAGATGTTTTTTTTTTGAAACATTGTACTGGTCGCAGAAAACTCACTTTCCGAGCGTATGGGAGCCCCGCCTGTCGAGGAGGAGGAGCCGAGAGAGAGAAGGAGGAGGAAACTGGAAGAGGAGAGATGACCTGGCACAGCGTACAAACCGGCAGCATCGCGTTCACCATCAAACAGCATTAACCACCAAACCTGCTACGGCTACAACTGCGCCAACTCTGGGCCTAGTGCGAGAGATACACAAAGAGAGGTTAGAGTCAGGCAGCTGGGGCACAATGCAACGCTGGACACACACGCTAACGGCGGCTAACGGGAGCGGCGGCGGGCTGCGTTTGCGGGCGAGGCGGCGGAAAAACGTGCGCAAAGTAAAAGCACGAGCGGCACAAATGAAGAAACGTTTGTCTTTGACGTTATGTTTTGAGTCTAATCGCTGCCGACGGAGCTTTTATTTTGAAAGTAGTTCCTCCCGTCGCCGCGGCGGGTTTAGCCAACTTGTTTGCTAGCATTGGGGGAGGTAAAGGACACTTCAGCAATGGATTTTCTCAACAAAATGACTCGGAAACGTCTCATTCAAGAGGAAAAAGTAACGAAATCAACTGTTCAAGTTCATCTGCTCTTTGACTTTTCCCCCTTTCTATAAAGTAGAGCTGTACACTTTAGCGTTTTAGTCGCGTTTTAAGTCTAACGAGGAGAAAATGTCACCGTTAAATCCTGAACGTTGTCACTTCAACTTTCCATTTGTGCCGACTGAAGACTTCAAACTTTGTGCCCGTCTTTCTTTCACTTTGACAGTAATGGACAGATATGAAGCATAAAACGGGTCAAACGGCTGCATTTTGACCGTTTTGAAAAAGGTAAATTCTGGCGTTTACGTCCCCCGCAAACACAGCCCGTTTAACATCTCCCTGTCTTTAATGTAGGATCCGAACAAACAAACAAAATGGAACGTTACACCAGTTTTTGGAAACATTTCACCAAGAAAAACTAAAGAATGTGCCTCATATCGATGGTCGAATTATTGAAAAAAAAAAATAACATTTATTGACAAGAACAAGGTTATCCAATCAAATAAAAAGACGTAAGCACACGGTTTATATCCTCAACTTCCAAAACTGTTTTTTGGACAGAATTTGTTAAGCAGAAATCAATAAAATTGCTTAGACCGAGCTCCAATAACCTTTCAGTCTGGTGTGGGGGAGGCGGGGTTAAGTCGTGGCGTCCTTCGGTCCGGCGAGCTCTGCGGAAGAGACAGAACAAACACAAGTGAGCGACGGCAGACCAGGAACGCCTGAGGGCAGAGCCTGAGGTCAAAGGTCCTGTCTGAACAGTTCTGGGTTCCTACATTTTAGATGATATCACATCACATAATCGTCTTTAAACCTGTCCCGGCAAGTCGTCCCCTCGTTCTGCCGCCCCGGCCAGTCGTCCCCTCGTTCTGCCGCCCCGGCCAGTCGTCCCCTCGTTCTGCCGCCCCGGCCAGTCGTCCCCTCGTTCTGCCGCCCCGGCCAGTCGTCCCCTCGTTCTGCCGCCCCGGCCAGTCGTCCCCTCGTTCTGCCGCCCCGGCCAGTCGTCCCCTCGTTCTGCCGCCCCGGCCAGTCGTCCCGTCGTTCGTTCTGCCGCCCGGCTAGTCGTCCCCTCGTTCTGCCGCCCGGCTAGTCGTCCTACAGCCCGGCCCCGTTCCCTCGTCCCACTACCCGGCCCTTCGTCCCGTCACCCGTCGTCTTTTAAGTCGTCCTACTGCCCGACCCCTCGTCCCACCGCCCGTCGTCTTTAAAGTCACCCTGCTGCACTCGCAGCCCGGAGCTTGCGCCCCTGCAGTCGAGCGTTCCGTGTGAGCACAAACCTGTGGGCGTGGCAGTGCAGCGCCCCCTGGCTGTGGCCCCCCATGAACGTACCTCACCACACCATCATCACCTCCTGCTCACACACCTGCTCCAAACCCCCGGCCCCCGCTCAGCTCCGCACACAGCTCCGCACACTGCACAGGGCGGGGGTCCCCTGGGCGTGTCTGCTCTCTACCTGCTCTCCTCTCACACCACCACCCCTCCTCCTCTGCTCCTCTCTCCACTCCTCCTCTGCTCCTCCTCCTGCTCCACTCCAGCAGCAGCTTGGAGGAAAAAATTCAGCATTTAGCAAACCAGACAGCAGCACCACCTCCCGACCACTTTCACCCGCCGCCCACTTTCACCCGCCGCCCACTTTCACCCGCCGCCCACTTTCACCCCTTTGAGGTTAGAATAAAGGTCAATTATTTGGTCACTTAAGCCACGAGTTGCATTCTCGACTTCGGCTGAACAGAACTCTTTTACTTTTGAGGTTCTTCTGAGGTAATGTTTGACAGATTTCCACGTGACTCGGTACAAAAGTTCAATGATTAACTGTGACGAGTATAAACTACAACAGCCCGACTTCTGTTCATGTAATGGAGTCAGACGAGTCTCCCTTGTTCGGCTAAAAGCAGCTCTCTGGGTCAGAATTAGAGCTGCCCGTGTGATCGCTGCTGTGAAATGTGTCATAAACTCATCGCAGTGACTAATTAGGACGCTCTGAATGTGAAGGCGACGAATCAATTTGGACAAAACGGAAAAAAAAAAAAAAAAAATTCCCAGACAAAATAAACTGCGTATGGCGTCTTCAACAGGATTTCTACCAGTGTTTTAAACGAACCCTGCCGTGTAAACGCGATCTGCTAACGTGCTGCCGCTATGAAGTCGGGGTCCTGAATACCTGGCTCGACGGGGCTTAGGACTCCGTTCCGTTGTCCACTGGAGTCTTGGGCCGGCTCTTGGACCTCGACCTGGAGCGGGACTTGGAGCCTCTGTTGGACGTCGGGGTCCTGCTGCGGGACTTGGACTTGGACCGGGACTTGCTGTGGGACTTGGACCGGGACTTGCTGCGGGACTTGGACCGGGAGTAGGACCGGGACCTCGAGCGGCTGTAGCGGCCGGAGCGGGACCGGGACCTGCTCCTGCTGCGGCTCCGTCTGCGGCGCTCCCTGCTGTCCGACCGGCTGCGGAGAGACGGGGGGAATAAGAGAATCGGCATTAGTCAATCAATGGCTTAAATACAACCAAAGGAAGAGGAAAGTAATCAAGATTGAATTAGAACGTTTAGTTTTTCCATTCCAGAGGCAGTTGGAGTGAATAGTTTTGCGCAACAAAAATATTTCAGATGTTTTAATGTAAGGAGAGTGGTTAGATTCGACAAAAACAATAGCTACTTTCATAAGGGTGTATAAAATAACTTTCAAAGAACAAAAAAAAAAAATCAATCAAACTTTTCAATGCAACAAAGTGACCCGAGCCACGTCTGGGACATGGCCTTACTGCTGTGGGAACGCCATGTGCCCTTTGGCAACGCCAGTGAGAGAACATGAGCCAGAGCGTTCTGCGGCGGCCATCTTGTGACTGTAAGAGTGGCAATAAACAAATAGTAAAAATGGGGCCAAATAATGCAGGAACTTCCCGTCGTTGTCAGCACATGAGTATATATGTGTGTGCAGCTCGGTGGCAGAGTGGATAGCACGTGTGCACGCCACGTGAGCGTGTATTAAGGCTCAAAGACAAAATTACACCAGAATAACACGAAACATTCCTGCAAACCAGAGAGGAAACTAGTGATGCAAATGTGCCTGTGTACACGCCCCTTCAAAGTAAGACTTAAAAACGTGTCACGGCAGTATTTTAAATTAAAAACAATTTTCTCTACTAAATAACGGATCAAGAACATCTTGAAACCATAATCACTGGCCTCAATCTAAATTTCAAAAGTACAACTAGATTAATCCAATTGCAAATGCTAAGTTCAATCGCACATCCGGGTATCAGAACTCACGTGACTCTTTGCACGACTTAGGAAACCATGACCAACGCCGAGGAATCCTTTTATATCCTTGTCTATGGTAGAGGTCGGTAACCATGGCGACGGTCCCGCTAGCGTTTTTTTCGCCCTCACCGCTAGCATTAGCCACATTAGCTCGGCGCACAAAGCAAGCAAACAAACCCCCCCGCGCGTCATCACCTCCTGCTCCTGCGGCCGTAGCCTCCTCCGGACCTCCGCGGCGCGGACCCGCGGCTGCTGCGGCCGTACATCGGGTCCGGCGGGCGGCCGTAGCGCGCCATCTGCACGCGCAGCTCGCGGCCGTCCAGCAGCGCGCCGTCCATTGCGTCCATGGCGTCCTCCGCGTCGCGCTTGTCGAAGAAGCGCACGAAAGCGAAGCCGCGGCTCTCCTTCGTGTAGCGGTCACGCGGGATGTACACGTCCCCCACGCGGCCGTACTTCTCGAAGACGCGGCGCAGCGTCTCCGGCAGCGTGCGGTACGTGAGGTTGTCCACTTTGAGCGAGGTCATCCCCTCCACGTCCGGCGGAGGCCTTCCGTAGCTCATGTTCGCGGCGCCTTTAGCAACAAAAGACGGCCGTTTCGCCTCCCCGGTTACGGCTGAATCGACAACCTTTAAATACCGGCACGATCCCACGCGCTAGTCTGTGCGCGACGTGATTCGGGGTTTCGCGTGAAGTCGTATTTGAGCCCGCGGAAGTCGGCTGTGCTTCTCCGCGCCGCCGTGTCGTGAAATGGCGGCGGGCGGTAAAAGCTTCACATTTCTTCATCAAGGCGGCCGACGCTGATTGGCTGAGCGCTGAAATGCTCGCTTTTGATTGGACGTCGGGGGAGACGGAGCGCGTACTGGGCCCCTGCAGCGGTCTCTACCGGTGTGGCGCGGCAGTGCAAGTCACCGCTGGACTGGCAAAACAAAACAAACATAAAAGTATAATTGCAGATTTTTATTTACTGTCGTTAGAAAATGTGAAATACTGGCGAACACTGATCAGAAAGCTGAAATTAGACTATAACTTTGGTGGAAATTCGTTTGCACTGAATGGGAATAAAAGAAGAAAAGGAACATTTTAAATATAACATTTAAATAATTGGCCTTATCATTGGGTGGAACTAACATGAACAAAATAAGAAAGAAAGCTATTTTGAGAAAGTTTGTCATGTCAGCAGAACCACCTCCTCATGAACGCGGGGAAGACCAAGGAGCTTCCCCGCGTTCATCAGGCGCTGGACAAAGTCATCAAGAAGTCCAGCTCCGTCCTGGGCTGTGCTCTGGACTCGGTGCAGGAGGTGGGGGACAGAAGGGTCCTGGCTAAACTCACATCTATGCTGGACCATGAGTGTCGCCCCCTGCAGGACACTCTGTCCGCTCTGGAGAGCAGCTTCAGTGAGAGACTGATCCACCCTCGCTGTGTGAAGGAAAGGTTTCACAGGTCTTTCCTTCTGCTGCTGTCAGACTCTACAACAAACACTGTTATACCCATGTGCAATACTGTCATACCCATGTGTAATACTGTCACACCCATGTGCAATACTGTCATACCCATGTGCAATACTGTCATACCCATGTGTAATACTGTCACACCCATGTGCAATACTGTCACACCCATGTGCAATACTGTCATACCCATGTGCAATACTGTCACACCCATGTGTAATACTGACATACCCATGTGTAATACTGTCACACCCATGTGCAATACTGACATACCCAAGTGCAATACTGTCACACCCATGTGTAATACTGACATACCCATGTGCAATACTGTCACACCCATGTGCAATACTGTCATACCCATGTGCAATACTGTCACACCCATGTGCAATACTGACATACCCATGTGCAATACTGTCATACCCATGTGCAATACTGACATACCCATGTGTAATACTGTCACACCCATGTGCAATACTGACATACCCATGTGCAATACTGTCATACCCATGTGTAATACTGTCACACCCATGTGCAATACTGACATACCCATGTGCAATACTGTCATACCCATGTGCAATAACCCTAACCTTAACCCTGACCCTAACCCAGCGCAGTCTAACTCGGCGCGGTCAAAAAGCCCAGCAGTTTCAGGCGCCGCGGCTCTATAGACACTCCCCTGACATGTCAATCATATTGGTGCAATATTCTCCGTCCATATAACTGCTGTAAATAAGAGTGTTACTTTTGTTACTATTATTATTTTCTTTTTTACCTTTATTAAGAATATAAGAGTTTTTTGTTTTTGTTTACGAGAGATTTTCTATATTAAGAGTGTTTTCTTTAAAGTTTTGTATAAGTTATTGTTCTCCACTTCTGTACCTACTTTGTGTTGTAACACTGGAATTTCCCCACTGCGTGGACTAATAAAGGCTTATCCTAATAGTGTTACATTTTAACAACTCTTCCCCCTCTCTCTCTCTCTCCCTCCCCCTCCCTCTCTCTCTCCCCCTCTCCCTTTCTCCCTCTCTCCCTCCCTCTCTCTCTCCCCCTCCCTCTCTCTACCTCTCTCCCTCTCCCTCTCTCTCCCACTCTCTCTCTCTCCCTCTCCTCTCCCTCTCTCTTCCCCTCTCTCTCCCTCCCCCTCCCTCTCTCTCTCCCCCTCTCCCTTTCTCCCTCTCTCCCTCCCTCTCTCTCTCCCCCTCCCTCTCTCTACCTCTCTCCCTCTCCCTCTCTCTCCCACTCTCTCTCTCCCACTCCCTCTCTCCCTCTCTCCCTCTCTCTCCCACTCCCTCTCTCCCTCTCTCCCTCTCCCTCTCTCTCCCACTCTCTCCCTCTCCTCTCCC
>NW_027315835.1:7100861-7250861 GCF_026437365.1 Eucyclogobius newberryi | reverse complement strand
GTTATTTTTCATGGTAAATCCCTCCAATCTGTCTGATCCATTTGGATATTTCAGTACGCGGCTCCATCTGTGCCGTTACGTAACCGTGGTGATCCGGGACGATGCAGCTCATCGCTCTCGTCCTCGCCAAAAAAACGAGTTCATTTAAGTCTCAATCAGCCATTTAAACCCGTCTCCTGCAACTGTTCACAGGTTGCAAAAAGATGTTTAGTGGTTTCAACTTTGTGTGGCTAAAATTTGACTAAAAGCAACAAAATGTGACAAAAAGCAACAAAATGCGTCAAACAGTGATTAAAACATGACTAAAAGCAACAGAAAAGTGACAAAAATTGGCGAACGCGTGACTGAATTTTCCACTTGAGGTCGATCACAAAAAGTTGTTTAGTTATTCCAGTATGTGTATGTGAGGCGCGTGGCTAAAGCGAGCGTGCACAGGAACAGTTTTGCCTCATTTCTTTGACTTCTCTCAAAGCCTCTACGCCGCGTTTGAACCTCTCTTTATGTCATGCTAATGCTAATGCTAATGTTAGACGCATTATGACCTGGAAATATCAGATTGTGGCTCTTGACAAAGCGAGTACCGTGCGGCCATAAACAGGAAACAGCTGTTGCTAACGCGCTGTGCTATCTTTCTGTCGCTAAGGCTTCACATAGTCGTTAGCATCAGTGGAAACACGGCGCTTTAGCTCGAGATCAAGTCAGAGTTTGGGGACGAATTATTCTTTTGTGTTTCTCGCTGTTTGCCGTCTGCGTCTGACTTCTTTCTTGTCCAATCAGCTCGATCTTGTGCTTAGCTCCTCCTTCGCTAAAACACAGAGCCAGAATGAGCCGGCTAAACGTACAGATCGCGAGAAAACCCACGTTCATCAATCCTCTCGCTCCTGTGAAAGTCTGTTTACGTTCAGGGCTGGACCAGAGTAACACATGGACTCCGCCCGTCTCGCTCCCCCTCGGTCAATATTTTCTCAGCGAAACGTCAGACTTGGCCTTTTACGACTGCAGGATGCGGTCAGCGCCGGGGGAATCTGACTACAGACCTCTCCCTGTGCGGAGCGCGTCGAGCAAACAAACCGCGCGATGTTTAGCTACGACCGGCCCTGCGCGTCGGGCTCAAAACGCAACGAGCGCCAGGTTCAGGTTGACTCTGACCTTTAAAGCTGCGGAACTGATCTCAATCTAATCGTCAGAATAACTGGACGATAAAACGGTTTGAAAGGATGAATTCCCCCAATCAGCTAATGTAAGATGAACGTGCGTTTAGCAGGTTTTTCATCGCATTTCACAAACTCAAAAGACGGTAAAACGCAGATAGAAACACAAACTCTGACTTGATCTCGTGCTAAAGCGCCGTGTTTCCACTGATGCTAACGACACAAAGCTAGCAAAGCCCGTTAGCAACAGCCGTTTCCTGTTTATGGCCGCACGGCACTCCTTTGTCGAGAGCCAAGATCTGATATTTCCAGGTCATAATGCGTCTGACATGATCCAAAGACATAAAGAGAGGTTCAAACGCGGCGTAGAGGCTTTGAGAGAAGTCAAAGAAATGAGGCAAAACTGTTCCTGTGCACGCTAGCTTTAGCCACGCCCCTCACACACAGACTGAAATTGCTAAACGTCTTTTTGTGACTTGCTCAGATCAGGATTAAAAAGTGTCAGTCAAGCTTTTGGCAAAGCTTTTTGTTGCTTTTTGTTGCTTTTATTCACGTTTTTATCTCTTTCTCTCACATTTTTGTTACTTTAGTCACATTTTTGTTACTTTTAGTAAATTTTGTGTTGCTTTTTGTGAAATGATTTTAGCATTTTGTAAATTTTTTGTTGCTTTAGTAAATTTTTTTAGCTTTTAGTCACATTTTTGTTTCTTTTAGTCACATTTTTTGTTGCTTTAGTCACATTTTTGTTGCTTTGAGTCAAGCTTTTGTTGCTTTTTGTCGATTTTGTTTTGCTTTTTGTAAATTTTTTGTCACTTTAGTCAAATTTTTGTTGCTTTTAGTCACATTTTTGTTGCTTTTAGTCACATTTTTGTTGCTTTTAGTCATTTTTACCCATCTCACAGCAGCACAAACTTGTAATTACCAAACTTTGTGAATTGCTCAGATCGGCCTCGTCATTGAAAAGTATAACTCGGGTGCGGTTTGGATTGGATTTAAGACACATCTGTCACGTTTCTCTTGACGCCAGTCACTCGCGCCGCATGAGGCTGCATTCTGCTGTCAAGAGAAACGCTCCGGAGCCAAAAAGAAAACGCAGTCAGATCTCGGTCTTGACCCTGTCGGTCCTGTCAGCTCTTTGCTCCGCCCACGTCTGCTGAGGTTTGAATAAAAAGTGCTCGTCTCACGTTTTTCACAGACGGCAGGGAATCAGGGCCTGGTTCAGTCCTAAAAATATACACACAGCACACAGTGGATTAAACTGCGACAGGGATTTCCGTATCATCGTAAGTAGTGAGTACCGTATTTTCCAGACTATAAGTGGTACCTTTTTTCATAGTTTTGGCCAGGGTGCAACTTATACTCCAGAGCGACTTGTATGTGATGTTATTCATTATTTTCAGACTGACAACCACAAGAGGGCGCTCTAGGCTCTAAGCGACGCAGAAGAAGAATCTGAACTTCCTCTTCCTCTGGAGTTTGTGGAGTTGTTTAGAAGTGACACAGAGGAAGAAGAATTCAGTGGATTTAGTGATTTGGGGTAAAACTGATGCTTTGGTAAACTTGTTAGCATGTTCTTTATGCTATAGTTATCTGAATAACTGTTCATATGTTACGTTAACATACCAGACACTTACCACAGTTCTGTCTGTGCCTCATGTAGCTGAAGGTGTTAGCGTTAGCATACGTACACCTATTCACCATGTTCTATAATCTGTTATTATTTTAAATTGCATTTCAAGATGAAACGTCTGTTCTTGTTCTTGGATTTCATCACATACATTCCCCCCCAAAAATGTGACTTATACTCCAGTGCGACTTGTACTCCGGAAAATACAGTAAACATTTGCAACACAGGATGAAAACGAGACTAAACCGGACACGAAATGAGAACTAAAACTAGACTAAACCAGGACTAACGGTGGGTGTGTTTTCTCCTTTTTAGTTCCCGTACGCTGCTCCGCCTCCTCATGAACCTGTGAAGACTTTGAGAAGTTTAATCAACATCAGGAAGGACACGCTCCGGCTCGTCCGGTAAGTCTTTTCCGTCTCCGGGTCCCGGGACCAGTCCAGTTTGGATCCCTGAGACCTGCACTTTGACTTACCCTTCAGATGCAATGAGGACTTAAAGCTGTCGGGCGATGAGGCGGCCAATCAGAGCAGAGCTTGTTACAACGTGGAGTTCACCTTCGACTCGGACACTCAGGTCGCCATCACCGTCTACTACCAGGCCACGGAGGAGTTCCACAACGGAGTTCCACTGTGAGTACGACGCCCGCGACCAAACGATACTTCTTCTACTGCTTTTTGTCATGTATTTATCACTTTTTGTCTCATTTTTGTTGCTTTTTGTCACGTTTTTGTTGCATTTTTGAAAAAGCATAAACATAAATAAATTTCAACGACTGAAACACACAAAAGAGTAAAACACAAGTTGTTTTTTTCTGGTTAAAAAGTCGTAAATGAGACAAATCAAGTTTTTTTTAATTACGCCAAATTTTTGTTGCTTTTTGTCAAATTTGTTTAGCTTTTTGCAATTTTTTGGTTGCTTTTTGTCAACATTTTGTTACTTTTTGTCAAATTTGTGTTGTTTTTTGTCAATTATTTTGCTTTATGTCAATTTTTTTTAGCTTTTTGCCAATTTATTTTTGCTATTTCACATTTTTGTTGCTTTGGTCACATTTGATCTATTTTAATAAAATTTTGACCACGTTTTGTCACATTTGTATCACTTTTTGTCACATTTTTGATGAATTGTTAAAAAAACATAAACCGCAAACTTCCACGACTGAAACACACAAAAGAGTAAAGCACGAGTTGTTTTTTTCGGTGTAAAAAGCCATAAATCAGACGAATCACCTTTTTATCACTTTTTGTCAAATTGTTTTAGTTTTTTGTCAAACTTGTGTTGCTTTTCGACAAATTTTGTTGCTTTTTGTCAAATTTTTGTTACTTAAGTCAAAATTTTGTTGCTCTTTGTCACATTTAAATAACTTTTTGTCACATTTTTATCACTATTTGTCACGTTTTTTTGCATTAAAAAAAAACTTAAACCGCAATCTTTAGTGACTGAAACACACAAAAGAGTAAAGCACGAGTTGTTTTTTTCTGGGTAAAAACTCGTAAAAGAAACAAATCAAATTTGTATCACTTTTTGTCGCATTCTTTTTGCTTTTTGTCAATTTTTTTTAGCTTTTTGTCAAATTTGTGTTGCCTATTGTCACATTTGTGTTGCTTTAGTAAAATTTGTGTTGCTTTTTGTCACATTTTCACCTCTCGTTCCCGCCGCAGATACTTGCCTCAGGACGCCGCTCTTCAGACGGAGACGGTCCATTTCAAGCGAGGCATTTCTCAGCAGTTCTGTTTGCCGTCGCACTCTGTCAACCTGAGCGAGTGGGCCGACGAGGAGGTAACGACGCCCGGAAACCCGTCAGCGCCACGCCCTTTGCGTCTGCTTTTATTACGCTAACGCTCATCTTAACGTCCGTGCGGTGTGTTCCCTCCGCAGCTGGTGTTTGACGCGGATAGAGAGGTTTTCCCGATGGTCGTGCAGGCCGTGGTCGACGAGGGGGACGGTGAGTTCAAGAGGTCAATTCTCTTTTTGTTTTTTTTATTGTTTTGTCTTATCTAATGTCCAATGTTTACTCCACAGAACACATGGGCCACTCTCACATCCTGCTGGCCACGTTTGAAAAGGTAAAGATTCTCACTCTCGAAAAGCGTTTGGACCTCGGCAGGAAATGACACGAAGCGTTGCGCGCGTATTTTCCAAAATGTACTTTTATATAAGCTTTCAGTCATGTTCCTGTGTCGTTCCTTCGTCAATACACTGCTGGAGTCCTATTTAGCTACAGCGCGTTTACATTAGCGCGCTGTGGCAAGCTAGCTTTCGCTTATTTCCCCTCCGAGGCCAATAGATTGGCCGCGCAAACGCCACGTCCTGAGAGAAATTGGCGTGCGTTTTTTTCAGCACAAACACGATTTTTTAAGTTCCAAAACATGAGACGCCCAAAGTGAAGGAACAGTTTAAAGGACAAGAACACGACAAACGATGCAGAATACGTGTCCTTAAAGTGTGTTTTGTGTTTTTCGCGTCGGCAGCACATGGACGGCAGCTACTGTGTGAAACCTCTCAAACAGAAGCAGGTGGTGGACGGCGTGAGCTACCTCCTGCAGGAGATCTACGGCATCGAGAACAAATACAACAGCCAAGAATCCAAGGTGGGACTCGAAACGGCGTCGATACCGGAGCGCGTGGCGGTATCAATTCCCTATCGTCCGATACCGATTCCGTGCTCCAATTATCCAACTTCAACTCAGTAAATAATGTGACATTTCATTTTAAAGGTCAAAACCTAAAGACGTCACTGTCGAGTCTATTTTACAATATTTTGCTGCGGTAAAGTGATTATTAGCATGTTATTATGGTATTATTAACCTGTTTTGATGACACGATGATGCAGTTTTGAGGAGAGTGATCCATCTGCAGATACTCAAAGCCAAAGTATCGGTGTCGGAAATGCTTGAGTTAACCTACCCCCTGTCCCCGCAAAAAAATAAATCCAGTTACCGGACGAACGGCAACAGAAAAGTAAAATCTTAATGAAAGCAATATAATATTTTATCACAGAATTCCAGAAACAAACCGTACTGTTACTTTGAAGAAGACACACGCTACACAGTTGTAATCTGTGACCTCCGTGGCACATTGTTCTATATTTTGATACAATATTGATGTAAAACCGCGACGCTCTGTTGGATCTGTGAAAACGTGGCTTGTCGGAACGATGTCGTCTTGAATGCAGGAGAATAAAACTACTCAAACATGCACAACTCTCTCTAAATACAACTTAAGAGGGTAAGCGAGAAGGAAAACAAGTGAAACGTGGTTAAAGGAGCTAAAAAGTTTGTTTAATATGTGTCCTTTAAGTAACGCTAGAGCTCCCCCTGCAGGCCCCTTGTGTGAATACATTGTCAGAGAACAGACTTTATCATCATAAGTCAGTATAATCGCACACAAAAACATTTTACGTCGTGGAATGTGAAAAAGAGCGAGGGTTTCTCAGGAGAATTTGTCTTCGGGTCGATGTCGGTAAATGTTTCATGATTGCGTTTTTTTCACGCTTTTTGTCACGTTGTTAATCACTTTTTGCCACATTTTTGTTGCCTTTTGTCACGTTTTTTTTATCACTTTTTGTCAAATTCCTGTTGCAAATGTGACTGTTTGTCACATTTTTGTTGCTTTTACTCACCTTTTTATCTCTTTTTCTCACATTTTATCACTTTTTGTCACGTTTTTGTTGCATTTTTCAAAAACACAGGTTTTTTCTGTGTAAAAAGTTGTAAATGAGACATGAGCTCTACGGCATCAAGAACAAATACAACAGCCAAGAATCCAAGGTGGGACTCAAAACGGTGTCGATACTGGAGCGTGTTGCTGGTTTTCCGCTCGGAGACAGCAGGGGGCGACGGCGGAGTCTTAAAAACGTCCAGACAATACATATTCACCCATCACCTCAAAGACGTTTAAGGTGAAAACGTGACTCGGTTCTGCTTTTTGTGCCTGCAGGTGTCGGAGGACGAGATCAGCGACAACAGCGCCGAATGTGTGGTTTGTCTCTCCGACGTCCGAGACACGCTCATCCTTCCCTGTCGACACCTGTGTCTGTGCAACGCCTGCGCCGACACCCTCCGCTACCAGGCCAACTGCTGCCCCATCTGCAGGCTGCGTAAGGAACTGCAACACGCGCTTTACACACTTGTCGTCAGAGCGTTCAGGATTACAGAACAGAGAGGCAACCGGAGGCGAAACGAAGTCAACCGTAACACATTTTCAAAGATTAACTGACTTCAAACCTAATGATTTTATGAAACGACTAAAAATAAGCAATTCACTATTTATTGGGTAGAAATGGAAGTTATTTTGCATTTCTAATACAAAGAATGGAAACATGCTAATTTCTGGCTGTAAAATTGTATTTGAGCTTCACAAAAAGTATGAAAAAAGTTTTTCAAAAAGTTAAAAAAATAATAAAATATAGGAAAGCGCTGTTGTTACTGTGAGTATTTGTCCAGTAGAACCTAAAAATTCAATTTTCATGAAACAGGTTTAGGGTCGGTCATAATCTCCTTCTAAATAATTAAATGAAATAAAATCCAGTTTAAAGCAGCTCTGATGTCACTCACATGAAGACTTTTACTTTGATGAAACCTGGACTTTTCATATATTGTGATTTTCCGAGGTGAATCCCAGTTTCTCCTGTGAAATCCCATCACGTTCCACTGAAACGTTGCCTCCATTACGTCTGGAACGTTTGATTGTTCTGCTCACCCTCGTTTAAAGGGTCTGCTGTACTGTACTGCTGAGTGTTGTCGGGGTTAAACCTGTCGGGAAACATGAGGCCCGGAGGAGGGTTCTTCTGATGTAGAGGAGCAGAGGGTGTAATACACGTTTGTGCCTGTGTGTGGCAGCGTTCAGAGCCTTGCTGCAGATCAGAGCCATGAGGAAGAAGCTGAGTCCGGTCACTCCCACGAGCTTCAACGCCGTCATCACCTCCCAGACCTCCGACTCTGAGGACACTTCGGTGAGCGCTTCAGGGAGAACCCATCTTTACTTTTACAGTATTTTAATATTTTTTGGTGACGGAATTTTGTTGTTTTTTTCTGTCAAAATTGTCACAAAACATTTGACAGTTGGATCCAAAAATATATATGGGGCGTGTCAATACCAACATATCAATACTGGCTGAGAAAAGTATTGATTCTCTCTCTGATATATATATATATTTTTTTTAGATCCGTTCTATGAGGATCATTTGTTTCATCAGATTTTGAATTTGAAATGTTTTTAAAAAATTTCACTTTGAACTTTTTAATCCCTGAAAAAACAGACTTTTTTTTCTCATAAAAAAAAACCCAACAACAAAACATTTAAATATTTAATGCAGTTGTTTTCAGACTCTCAAAGGCACTGAATATTTAAAAGCTGGTTTGATTTTTTATTTTCCTTTTGACTTTTTAAACGGAGAAAAAACTGATTGAATTAATTGAAACATGTTTTTTCAGGGTTAGAATTCAGAGTCTTTATCTTCCGAACCGTTTGAGATGAGTTTAAAGAGCAGACTCTTGTATTTGACACCAGATTTCCCCCCTCTCCAGGCCTCGGAGCACATTCCTCCTGGTTACGAGGCTGTTTCCCTGCTGGAGGCGCTGAACGGGCCCTTGAGCTCGTCCTCCGGGGCTCCTGGGCTGCACGGTGGAACCAGCCAGGCCCCGGCCGCTCTGCCATCCTACAACAGCGAGCCTCAGCTGGGCTCGGGACGCTCGCACTCGCCCCCGGACCACAGCACCTCCAGCCAGGGGCCCAAACTCAAGAAGAGCGCCTCCAAGTGAGCACCGGGGACTTTTGGTTGAGGTTTAGACCTTCTTTGCGCTCGGATTGGAGGTTAAGCGAGGTAGCTTTGGGGTTAACCCTGGTTTTACGGCAAAGCTGTTCTGTGACTGCTCTGTGACTCCGCCCCCTGCTATTTGACTCCGCCCCCTGCCCTGCGGTCCCGGTTTTGTACCGGAGACAGTTCCTGCGTAAAGCCTGTGTTCCACCGCCGAAGCGCATCAAAACCACTTGGCGTTTTCGGCAGGATTCTATTGCAGTCAGTTTTAAATCTGATGCTTTTTGTCATTCGTCCGGTTTTAGGTCCATTTCCCAGAATTCCTCAGTGCTGCACGAGGAAGACGAGAAGAGCTCCGAGTCTGAGAACGGGCCACACAAGACGGCCGCCAGTCAGAGAGAGGTGGGTTCAATTTAAGGAATATTACGTCCGCTTGCGAATAAACCCGTCCATGACTGACGTGTTTGGAATACCTGTGCTCAAAGCCTGGTACTGTGTCTATTCCTCTATATTACCACTACTACTGCTCCTGCTGCCTCTACTACCACTACTACTACTACTACTACTACCACCACCACCACCACCACCACCACCACCACCACCACCACCACCACCACTACTACTACTACTACTACTACTACTACTACTACTACTACTACTACTACTACTACTACTACTACTACTACTACTACTACTACTACTACTACTACTACTACTACTACTACTACTACTACTACTACTAATACTACTACCATACCACTACGAATGCAAAAATATCTGTGTTGTTGTTTCAGAACGGTGCGACTCCAGACAGTGAGAATGTGACGTTGTCTTCCTCCGGAGCCATAGACCAGTCGAGCTGCACTGGGACTCCGCTGTCCTCCACCATCACCTCTCCTGAAGGTGCACAACGTTAAAGCTTCACAATGCGTCGCTGTCGAAGGCACACAACGTTAAAGCTTCACAATGCGTCGCTGTTGAAGGTGCACAACGTTAAAGCTTCACAATGCGTCGCTGTCGAAGGTGCACAACGTTAAAGCTTCGCAATGCGTCGCCGTCGAAGGTGCACAACGTTAAAGCTTCACAATGCGTCGCTGTTGAAGGTGCACAACGTTAAAGCTTCACAATGCGTCGCTGTTGAAGGTACACAACATTAAAGCTTCGCAATGCGTCGCTGTTGAAGGTACACAACGTTAAAGCTTTCGCAATGCGTCGCCGTCGAATTTACGCAACATTAAAGCTTCACAATGCGTCGCCGCCTAAGCAAAAAAGACCGCAATGGGCCCTTTTCACTAAACCGAGCGGCTAGTTCCTGTCGCCTTAAGAATGCGCAGCTCCACCTCCTTCCCCATCTGTACTTACGGGGAATTAGCCGAGTCTAAAATAAATCAATAATGAATGAAGACAAAGTGGAAAGAGAGTTCCAGATGATGATCGCAGCAGCATGTTCAGACCTGTGAATACTTCACCCGGAGACGTCTAGGTGTTTATAAAAGTACGTGCATTTGTTGCGCATGCATTTGTTGCGCATGTATCCGAGCCGAACATGAAACGCTGCGTCAGTCACTGGGGCCTGAGTCAGACGGCGAGGTTTGTCTTTAGTCACGCTCCGATACTGAGAGCTGCAGAGCTTTGAGCTTCATGAATAAATGATGACTCTGCAGCACCTCAGCCTCAGAAACGCGCAAATGTCTCGTTTTTCTGCTGCGTAACAAATACATCGCGTTTACTGTTCCAAACGTGTTCCAAACGTGTTCCAAACGTGTTCCAAACGTCTTCTAAACGTCTTCCAAACATGTTCCAAACGTCTTCCAAACGTCTTCTAAACGTCTTCCAAACATGTTCCAAACGTCTTCCAAACGTCTTCTAAACGTCTTCCAAACGTGTTCCAAGCGTGTTCCAAACGTGTTGCAAACAGGTTCCGAGCGTGTTCCAAATGTGTTCTGTTGCGGAAACTATTCTATAACAAATGACAGAGAAAATGAGGCAAAATATAACCAAGTTGTCTTGTTCAAAAGTGGTTCTTTATTTTAGCCGTGCACAGCCAAAAAAGCTCTCCCTGACATCTGCCGTTCTGTCCCTCCTGATCTGACCAGAGCAAACATTGAGTTCAGCTTATTAAGGCACAACAGGTGCCACGTATGCACAAAACCAGTCTAAACATATTGCAGAGACACACGCTCAATGTTCTACCGCATGCGAGACATCCTTGGATCCGCAGCTGTCAGTCTGTTTACCCAGGGACGTCTGCATACAGAGTCATAATAAGTGTGACCCAGATGTTAAACATATGCTGACCTAAGTTCTATGGCATCAGGCAAAGACATTACATTTTTACACCACAATTCCCCCCTTATGATTAGAATCAAACCCCTGGTTTATTATTAATCATTAGCAAAAAAATGTCAACAATGTATCAATCAATATAAGTAAATCAACAACCTGAAAATCAAAAGAATGTTAAGCACGTCATCAAAATTCAGCAGAAGCAAAACTGTCAAAGGAGAAACACTTAACACATGTTCAGAGTATAAACCTTTTGTCCTGGAACTTTAAACCAGTGTCTCAATCCTCACATTACCACAAAATGACCACATGTATTTAAAACGCAAACAATGATTAGTTCATCTCCGGTGATTAGGTTAAGTATATGATTAAGAATAGATAAAAAAATAAAACCGAGTGGTTCTAATCTAATTTTTTTTGTTATATCTGAAACTAATCTACAGGACTCCTCTGCAGATGGAGTCATCATCTGAGTCACTCACATAATCAGAATCACCAGGTGGAGTGATTGTGTCAGGTCCTGTCATTTGAATGGACACAAATTGGGCAGAAACCGTCTTACTAATCATCCTGTGTAAGCATGGGATCACACAGGATTAAGATCACTACCATAATTATAGCAAAATTGATAAGTCTGTTATGCCAGGAGGACAGAGACCAGTCGAACACCAACGAAGAGTGAGTGTGGGACAGAGTCTCTGACTCCATGAGATCACGGAGCTTAGTCAAATTTGCGAGTCCCTGTTGGATTGCTCCTCCATCCTCATCGTTAGCGGGAATGTATGTACAACAAGCTTGGCGTAGTAAGATGCAGACTCCGCCCTTTGAGGCTGTTATCAGATCGAGGACGATGCGATTCTGAAGTGCCACTGCGCGAAGTGCATGCAGCTCTTCTCTCTGTAATTCAATAGTAGCAAGTGTTGTGTTGATAAAGGAAGTAAATCTATAGCTAAGAGTCTCTACACGCAACATCAGTTTACCCACACCTAGATTTGGGAACAATGCCAATAATACTTTTTCCCCTGTTGTCCAAATTTTGTGGCTTTAAGTGAGTCATGATTCTGCAGAGTGCGAGTGTTACGGTCTAAACTTTGTTCTTTTGGACATATCAAATTAAGCAGAGCAATATGAAGTATCAACCATGTTAAAGCTGCAAACAACAACAACAACAACGGGACAAGAAACATGATTCTACAGATCAAAGACCTGCCGGTGCTCCTGTCGATCTTGTTGGAGCTCTTGGGCTCCAGGTGTGGCTCAGGAGCCATGAGGAAAGTGGGAAAGTGGAGAGTGTCTGTGTAGATGTGATTACCAAACGTTGCAGAGAAAAGTGGAGCTTTAAACTGCGCTGTGGTTTGGCAAAGTGCCACGTGCTCGGAGCACCCGATCAGACCGCTCTGGTTGTGCGGGTCGAGCCTTACGACCTGCTCTGCCCCCCGCTCTCTCGCACTTGAGATCGTTGCAACTCAAAGGTCCCACGACGTCCTCAGTGGTCGGCCCGTGTGTCTGACCCACAGGTGGGCAGACAGCCGCGTTGTCGTTGATCTCCACAGGTGAGCTGAAGATGGCTCTGCAGTGTGATGCGTGAATCCAGGTGCCCCGTTCTGCAACTTTCACTGCAGTGTCGGTGATGAGAAGAACTTGTAGAGGCCCAATCTAACGCTTAGATCTCCAATGCTTGCGCCTCGGCTCTCGGACCAGGATCCAGTCACCTGGTTTGAAGTTGTGGAGGACAGCTTCAGCTGCCTTTGGGAGAGCCGTTTTCACCTGCACAGAAATAGAGAACAACAGTGCATACAATTCTTTACAGGACGCCATGTCCCGGCGTGGTACTCTGTGATCAGAGCTTTGACCACTGCGTTGCTGGAGGCGTGTTTGCATGGAAACGCCTCCACATGCCGGGACTAAGCATCAACAAATCTTTTGGGCATAAATTTTAAAATCTTTGTGAACCAATTTATCATTCCCCCCTTTCGATGCAGGTCACGGCCATGTGAAATCAGCACCATCTGCCTGAAAACATATTTAGATAAGCAGACCAACCAAACTTCGCCCCTTTTCCACGCCCCAGCCTTCTTCCACACAGAGATTTCCTCTGTTGTGGCAAAGCTCTGCATGGCATTGAGAGAATGTGGGATGGATGCTACAAGAGACACAAAACATACAGTAAAAATGGTCACAGTCCTATGGTTACTATGGTTACTATGGTTACAGATGTGTCTGGGCAGGGGACCTGAGCCCAGCACCTCTCAGTTAGTGCACACTGCAAACCCTACTCGGTTCCGTCCTGTGTCTGCGTCCCAAGATGCAGAACCATCTAGAAAAAGAATCAAATCAGGGTTAGTGAGCGGCTCCTCCCTCAGTGTGTGGCTCCTCCCTCAGGTCCGGTCAGTGGAAACATAACAATGAGATAGAAAGATGAGAAATTTTCTGCAACTGGGTCCAGTTTAGCAGAGAAATAAGCGACAGGTCGTAGGGGCCCCGTGGTCAAAAGGACAGACGTCATGCAGCCGTTGCGTTCGTGGACAGTCTGTGTGAAAGGTCTAGTTGGGTCGGGTCAGAGTTGAAGGCTGTTGGAGCCTTACAGTTCTGTAAGGCCATTTTCAACTCACAGAAAGCTTTGTCTGCTTCCTCTGTCCAGGTCATTTTGTCATTAGTCCGAAGGCCTTTACTATGAATGAGTGCACTTAAAGGAGACTCCATTACAGAATAATTTGGGATGAATTGTCGACAATATGAACACATTCCCAGGAATGACATCAATTGTTTCTTAGTTATTGGTTTTGGAATATTTTGTATTGTTGCAACACGCTTTGTGGATATACTTTTGCCATGTTTAGATATCACATGACCCAGGAAGGTGACTTCCTCTTTAACAAATTGTAATTTAGAAAGGCTCGCTTTGTGGCCTTCTGCATGTAAATGTTTCAGCAGAGTCACTGTATCTTGTTTACATTGGTCCTCTGTAGGAGAGCACAAAAGCAAATCATCTACATATTGTAATAAACAACTGCCCGGTGACAGTCGTAAAGGAGCCAATGAATCGCGCAGCGCTGCATTGTACCATGTTGGGGAGTGTACAAAACCCTGACACAGTCGCGTCAGAGTCCAGAGTCGGTTCTGAAACTCGAAAGCAAACCAAAACTGCGAGTCCTTGTGGACAGGAACCGAGAAAAAAGCATTAGCCAGATCCACAACAGTGAAATATTTTGATTCCTGTGGAATTTGAGATAAGATTGTGTATGGATTTGGCACCACTGCTGCTACCGGCTCAACTGCTTCATTTACTGCCCTCAAATCATTTGTAAATCGCCATTTTGTGGGCGCCCCAGGTTCACCTGCTTTTTTCACAGGAAAAATGGGACTGCGTACCCCCCCAGATGTGCAAGGAACTATTACACCAGCCTTTTTTAATGCTTCGAACACTGGTGTAATACCTTCAATTGCCTCCGGACGCAAGGGATACTGTGGTCTACAAGGGCGCACATCAGATTTTGGGGTGATAACTACAGGATGACAACCGCGAATACATCCTACATCAGTTTGACCACTGGCCCAGAGCTGCTCTGGGACCTGTCTGAGTTCTGGAATAGCCTCTGCTTCTGCTTGAGATAAAAAACAACCCCCCTCTTCAGCAGCATTGCTCTTATCTATGTCTTTGGAAACACAACAAACCGAATGCAAAGCTAGAGACACACGCTTTCTCCAAGAAGAAAAAGCTTCAGTTGTAGTCATCTGGACTCAGTTTGAAAAAATAGACGTTTCGACTCTCATCCAAGAGTCATTGTCAATAACAGAATTTAGGTCGAGAACTCCGATATTAATACTGTTCTGTGGTAAGACCCGCCCATTGGGAGGAGCCTTCCTGAAGTAGAAAGAGTTGTTTGTTTCAACAGAAACTCCCCCTTGTATCTACCGAGCCTATTCAGAATCTTAATGGGCTATTAGAATCCTCTTTGTCTTTGTGAGACCCTGGCTCAACCACCCTGAGGGCGGGTCTTACCACAGAACAGTATTAATATCGGAGTTCTCGACCTAAATTCTTTTATTGACAATGACTCTTGGATGAGAGTCGAAACGTCTATTTTTTCAAACTGAGTCCAGATGACTACAACTGAAGCTTTTTCTACTATGGAACACGCCTGGACGAATGAGGGATTACACCGACAGCTTTCTCCAAGAATTTGTGGAATGTGAAAACAACGCATCAGAATCAGGAATTTCAACCCAGTCCTCCGCCACAGAACAATTTTTAACAAAATCTTGAGTTTCCCCCCAGTTCGCTGTAATAGGTTTTGATAATGCTAGATACATATTTGTATCAGACAAATTTAAATTTTCGAGATAGTCTGGGAGTGGCACAGAGACGCCAGAGAAATGATCATCCCAGTAAAAGAAGTCAGTCATTAGTACATCTTCCCCACATTCACACCATTGCACAGCATCATTCAGTTCTATGTCTGTGGACAAACAAGGAATGTGTTGCAGCTCTCCTACATCTCTAAAGTCAGTGTCATCAGTTTGCTTCACTTTGTTCTGAGCTAAAGAAATCAGTTCAATTGAGGAATTAGGGGTCAATTTCCAGTGAAAATCAGATTTGGGAGCTGTGAGCTCCATAAGGAAATTTGAATCATAATTTAATTCTTTGATAGTCGTCACCTTCAATCCATATGAAGTGGAGATGAGACAAAGACCCAAATGACACATGAGATCTCGTCCAAGAAGATTGACAGGACACGAGTGAGAATATAGAAATTCATGTTTGAATTTTTGACCACTGCTATCAGAGCATGTTAAAGGAGAGGTGTAGTGTTCCTTTTATGTCTCACCAGACGCCGCTAATGAATATGTGTAGCGACCACTTAACTTTTTTTTTTAGTGCAGATCTTTTTACTACAGAACGTGTAGCTCCTGAGTCCACAAGAAAATTTATTTTTTCACCATTAACAATTAAAGAGAACTCTGGAAATTTAGAACTTGATTGAGATGTTGTGAGATAAATTTCATTAGGTTTAGCAGCTCGAGCCTCAAGATGAGAGATAGCGTGTGTGAGTAGTGTATCGTGCTCGTTACCCTCCTGCAGAGACAAGTGCTCTGGGTGTGTTGTCCCGGCTGCTGTTTCTGCCACGCGCTGAGACCCCCCTTTGGCCCCGTTCAGTCAGTCCGACCCATAATTCCCTCCAGGCCGCTGTTGGTTTAGGTGCTGTGGTGGCGCTGGATATGGCTGCTGCTGTGGCCCTGACCAGGCCTGTTGCTGTGGCTGTCCTGGATATGGCCCAAAGTAGGCCCCATGCTGTGGTCCAGGAATGTGTGGTCGCAGGTTCTGATGTGGGCAGTCTCGATAGAAATGTCCAAATTGACCACACACGTAGCACGCACCTCTCTGTCCATCCCGTCTTCCACGGCCACGTCTGTGGACATAGTTTTGCTGCTGTTGTTGTCTTGGAGCGGCAACCGTGTTGGAGAAGAGCGTTAGAGTTGCATCATGTTTTTCTTTTTCTTTTGTCTTTTTATCTTTCACCTTCTCTTCTTGTATCATCTCCCATGCATGACGCGCATGGTCAGACAGTACGTCGAGTTTGGGCCGTTTGATGCCGCCCACGTATGAGCCCTTGATTGCTTTGACAATGTTCTTGTGCAGTCCTCCGATTATTGCCTGACAGAGCAATACCTCATATGGACCGCCTGCTTGGTCTTTCAAGTCCTTCATGCCACTTTGTTGGTCAAACACCTGGGTGAGCCTGTGTATGTATTCATCCGGGGACTCGTCTGGCATTTGTACGCATCTGTCAATTGCTGTTAAGTCATACACCAGCGGGAACTCACGGGCGATGGCAGTGGTCAGGGTTGTTATGGCAGCAGTGTATTCCACATTGTCCTCATATATGGGTTTGTCGGCATGCAGCTGATTCTACGGGATACTTGTCTTTATTTTCGCAAAGTCACTCAATGTCATAGCAAAACCCAGAATTTTACGACTTTCCAGTCCGGAGGGACGGTACTCGGCGCAAAACTCGGTGAAATCTTTGGCAAAGGTTTTTCCATCTGTGACTGGATTGGGCAGCGATTTCGCCACAGCCATGACCTCCTCCTTTGACCAGGGCCGGTACACATAAAATTGCCCATCGGGTCCGGCCACTTCAATCATCGGACACGTTAGAAGCTGTCCTGGCGGTGCGTTGCTTCGCAGGGCCCGTGTCGCTGGTTGAAGTACGGGTGCCCTCTCTGGTGTGGGGTGGGTGACGACCTCCAGCATGTCCTCCTCCTCGAGTGTGGGCATGGTGGTTCTGACTGGACAGGCGTCCAAATCCGGGTCCAGCCGCGCCGCAGAAAGGCAGGTGAGATCTGGGTAAATAGAAGGAACTGACACAGTAATATGTTCAGGTGAGAGTGTCCGTGTGTGTTGTGGTGCGGGTGTCCGTGTGTCCGTGTATATGCAGGGGGCACATGTGTTTTTGTGCCTGCACCAGCCTGTGTGCTCTGTGCAGGGTGTGGATTGCTCTCTCTCTCACTCTCACTCTCTTTCACACTCACACCGGTCATCTGTTTGCATAATTTCTTCCTTTCCCGAGTTACGGCCTCAGTTTCCCACAGTTTGATCCATTTCTCGTGCTTCTCCATGTCTCTCACGTCCTCTGTGGACACCGTTTTATTTCCCTCTAATGTCTCTTTTTTTGTTTTTTCTAATTTTGCTTTCAGATTTGCAATTTGATTAGTGCTCAGTGAACCTCCAGTTGGAAATCCAAACTTATTCGCCCACGTTGGCAGGCATTCCAGACACTCCTTCCCATATTTATTTGACATTGCCAGCATGACAGGTGTCTCCGGGATGGACACTTCACTTTTAGATTGGTTCCCATATCAGAGCTCTCTGCAAACTGCACACGTCTGTGCAGAGCGTATGTTTCTTTTTCGACGACTCTCTCGTCGACGCCTCCACCTGATGTGTGGCGCTTTGTATCTTTACCGACGGACCTCGTCTCGTCACACCCTCCCTAGATTTAGCTTTCACTAAACTAATTGTCTCAGACAAAACTCGACCAAAGCTTTAGTGTTAAAACCAGGCTATTGGTCAGTGGGTCCAGGTGCGCCAGGACTTCCTGGGCTTTACAGAAGGCTTAATGTCGACTGACAACCTAACCAGCGTGTGCTCTGACCCTGTCCCCAGGCACCTGCCATGCGGCTGCGTTTGGACACCAGCACAATGGGCTATTGTGTCCAGCAAAATTAGTTAAATGTTCAAATGCAATTGTGTCTAAATAGTAGTTTTAGAATTGTAAAGAATGTCTCTAAAGAAAGACCCTTCAATTTGAATAAATTTAAAGGTGCTATTTTTAGACTAAAATTTAAAGTGCAGGGTACTACCTCAAAAATAGTCCCAGACACGTCCTTTAGTGTTTAAAATGTCAATAAAAATGGGTACCGGACTAGTCAGAATAGTCTGTCTGTCGATTAACAGTTAACATACATAAAAAAACCCTAGTCTACACATTTTGAAACAAGACAACTCACCACAACTTTTCTCTTTGCTCGGATCCTAGCGCCGACGCTGTCTTCTCAGGCCAATGAGACGGTCCTCTCTCCCAAATGATGAGGAATGAGGCTGAAATCTTGTTATGGTTTCAGGTGGCCAAACACCGGTCACGGCCCGCGAAGACGAGTCATCGGACGAAGGATCCCACTTCTGACACCAAATTGTTGCGGAAACTATTCTATAACAAATGACAGAGAAAATGAGGCAAAATATAACCAAGTTGTCTTGTTCAAAAGTGGTTCTTTATTTTAGCCGTGCACAGCCAAAAAAGCTCTCCCTGACATCTGCCGTTCTGTCCCTCCTGATCTGACCAGAGCAAACATTGAGTTCAGCTTATTAAGGCACAACAGGTGCCACGTATGCACAAAACCA
Organism: Eucyclogobius newberryi; assembly: GCF_026437365.1. Lineage (NCBI taxonomy): Eukaryota > Metazoa > Chordata > Actinopteri > Gobiiformes > Gobiidae > Eucyclogobius > Eucyclogobius newberryi. The sequence continues at coordinate 7,232,133 of NW_027315835.1, read as the reverse complement.
GTCTAAACATATTGCAGAGACACACGCTCAATGTTCTACCGCATGCGAGACATCCTTGGATCCGCAGCTGTCAGTCTGTTTACCCAGGGACGTCTGCATACAGAGTCATAATAAGTGTGACCCAGATGTTAAACATATGCTGACCTAAGTTCTATGGCATCAGGCAAAGACATTACATTTTTACACCACAGTTCCAAACGTGTTCCAAGCGTGTTCCAAACGTGTTCCAAACGTGTTCCGAGCGTGTTCCGAGCGTGTTCCGAGCGTGTTCCGAGCGTGTGGTCGTTTCAGCCCATTGTGTCGGTTATGTCAGGATTTATGCGGGATTTGATGCTTAGTTTTCAGTCGGTGAACTTTCATGTGGGTGTAGAATGGTTCTTCACTGGGAATAAAATAAATAAATACATGAAAAAATAATAATAATAATTGTTACAATACAATATTTTGTATGAATGGATTTGGATTTTTTTTTGTTCTTTTATTGTACACAAAAAAGAACAAAAAAAACAAGAAAAACGACCAGAGAGTAAGTCAAAAAATGTACTTCTTAATAATAGTTAAATCAAGATTTTTTTTCTCACAATATTTTTTATATTATTTTTTTATTTATTTTTGGGAATTTTACACAACCAGAGAGTAAGTTAATGTCAATAAGTTAGTAAATGAATAATAATAGTAATACAAATAATGAAAAACAATAATAATATGTTGATTATATTCACAATATGATGAAACATTTCACCCAAAGTTGATCAAGTTGACCCCCCTTGTCGTGTCCAGAGCCCGTGAGCTGCAGCCTGGCACAGTCCGTCATGTCCATGGCCTCGTCGCACTCGCAGCACTCGCACATCAGCACCGACACGCTCTCGTCCATGTCGGGCTCGTACCTCGCCGGCCCCGACCCGGAGGCGGCGCTGGACGAGGGCCCCGAGGAGCCCCGCGACGCTCCCATGGACAGCGAGCGTGGCCCGTCGCAGCAGGACGAGGTGAGTCCGCGAGTCTGGAGCCGGACGAGAAGCGCTGGACACAACTTGGTGTCAACAGAACTCACAATTATGACTTCATTTTCGGCGGGGTGTTATGATTTATTTTTATTTTGACTTCATTTGGTGTATTTGTTGTACATATAAATGATCGTTTTACCCCAATCGAGTTGCTATTTGTGGAGAAAAGTATTTAAAAAACCTGTAGAAAATGACAGGAAGTGACATCACACCAGGGACACTCATACAGGAAGTGACGTCAGACCAGGGACACTCATACAGGAAGTGACATCACACCAGGGACACTCATACAGGAAGTGACATCACACCAGGGACACTCATACAGGAAGTGACTTCACACCAGGGACACTCATACAGGCAGTGACATCACACTAGGGACACTCATACAGGAAGTGACATCACACCAGGGACACTCATTCCAGTCAAAGTTTATGCAGAAATTACATAAAACAAACAACTTTTTTCACTCTCGAAAAATTAATTCAACAAAATAAAGTTGCTCTCATCTATTCATATTCGTAAAATTAAAAATGGGTGACATTAGATGAGTTTTGGCCCAGTGGTTGCTGGGTAATTTCCTAGTGTGATGTCATCAATTACAAACAGGAATTGAAAATATAAACCTAAAAAATTAGCTATTTTGAGATAACTTTTTTTTTTTTTTTTTTTATTTTAGCAAAATTTTAAATCTATAAATCTTACATAAATTGAGGTTTATTTGGGTTGTATATTGAACTGAAAAGACTTAAATTTGCCTCTAAAATTAAAATTTTTTGACCGTCTTGACATCCCCAGTAGTAGAAGTCCAGCTGTTTTTGGACGTCATTTTTTTCCTGGACGTCTCAAAATCTTCATAGTTTAATTTTCTCAGTTTGAAACACATGTATTTGTCACTGGAGTACAGTATTTTTATGGAATTTTCTTACGCATTAACACAGAAAAACACATATTTCCTTCTTCTTTTACTTTTCTTTCCCAGGATTTTCCCGTTGAACCGGAGCATAATTACTCTTTAGCCGCCGTCGAGGAGCAGGATTCAGAGGTGGGTCGACGTCTAAGACCCTCGGAACGCCACGGGGGTCCGGACGCGTCACGCTGCAACAAAGTCCGGAGAGGTCGCGGTTCTGTTGCCGTGGCAGCATTTCCTCATTCTTTCTTCTTTCTTCTTCTCAGGGAAACGACGTGACCGAAGAAGACTGCTCCTCGAACTCAAATGGCAAAGGTAACTCTCTCCCTGTCCACTAGAGGGCAGCGCAAACATCTACGCCGGCCGGTTGCCAGGCGCAAACGTCACTTTTAACGCCAAAGATTGTAAAGGAGCGGGTGAAAAAAACCAAGGCGCTCCGACGGTTTGTAGTTAAAAAAACATTTTTCATAGTTTTGGCCAGGATGCAACTTATACTTATATATTACTTATATACTTATACTCCGGAGCGACTTATATGTGATATTATTTGTTATTTTCACACTTGCAACCGCATTTCATACTCCAGTGCGACTTATGTTTTTTTGGCTGGTGCGACTTATACTCCGGAACATTCGGTATTTAAACATGGCTTATTGAATTTTTTTTTAAAACGCACCAGTCCCACCTTCCTCAGGGGCCGGAGCACAAGACCCCGCCTCTCCTACTGAAAAAAAACTCAAATAAATATTTACAATAAGCAAAAACAATTCAACAATGGTGCACTGTTACACCAAGAAGTCCAACTTTTAAAATGTCGTAAAAGTTGTTTGAAGAGTAAAGTGACACATTAGACCACGCTTTTCAGTAAAACAAAGGGAATGCGATTATATTTAAGGTTTGACCAAAAATGCCTTTTTTTCTACCAATTTGGCCATTTATAGTGTCACTTCCTGGTTTGACACGACAGTTACTTAGCAACCAGTTTGTAAACAAGAGCCAAAGTCTGTTTAATACGATTCGACCAATAACTACACCTGACGACGCCTTTATCTTGTGACTGTTTGAACCGTCACAAAAAGGTGGAAACTGCAACGTTTCTCTACATTTCTGACGGAACGCAGGCGCTTTTTGATGACATCACAGAGGGATTCTGCTCTACTTCCTGTCATTGTCAACATTCTGCCACTTGACAGATGTAAAACTGGGATCATGATTTACCACCGGGGACAAACTCACCAAACGGCGTCGTAAATAGAAAAACACGACACGAAACAAAACGTCGCCCTCTGCTGGGGATTTGAGGCCAACACATCGGTCTGTCTCCGTCTTAACTGACCGTGCGCTCTAGTGTGGATATTGCGCATTTTCTCTCTCACGATCTCTTGCCTTTTGCATGTTCTCCCCTCGTTTTGAACGCCTCGCCTGCTTATAAACTCCTCCCTTTCCTGTCCGTGCGCTCACCCGCTCCGCCCGCCCGCTGTTTCGCCACGATCCAGCCCGTCTGTCTGCTGCTGACGCCAGCGGCTGGGGGCCCGACACCTGGCGGCTGGGGGCCCGGCGGGTTACGTTCACGACCTTGAAGGATTTGACACTTGTTTTGAGGCGTTTGGTTTCTTTGTGCCGACAGAGGAGACGTTGAACTCTGCCAGTTTTTGTTTGGTGGTGATAGGCCCGGTTTGGCCCGGTAAACCAGGTCAAGCAGCTTCGTTCGAATGTGTGTGAATGAAAGAAACAAATGGAAGCGTCTTTGGGTGAATTTAATGGCGCCATTTAAATTTGAATTTTTTAATTTGGTGCAATTTGATTAATACATTAATCAGTGTTTCTTGTCCTTAGGGTCAAATAAGAAACATTTACAGTTCTAATCTTGTGCCCCTCACACACACACTGACGACACTTTCTCAACATTACATATTAAAGGACACATTCTGCATTATTTGTCCGGTTTTGTCCTTTAAACTTGTTCTTTTACTTCGACGTCTCGTGTTTTTGAACTTAAAATCCCGTTTGCACTGAAAACCACATAACTTTCTCTCAGCCAGGTGTTCCCCGTCAGAATTTGGTGTTAGCGCTCCCTCTACTGGCAGCAAAGAGAATTACCGTGTCGGAATAAACGAAAGCTAGCTGGTTCCTCCCGAAACAGAAACGAGCGGCTGCTTTTGAGCTCCATTTTGTTCATATTTTTTTATTTTTCACATCTCCAGTCTGAGCCCCCGTGACCCCCACATGACCCCTCCACGAGACCCCCCCCCCCGCTTTTGGCTGCTCTGTTTGACCTTTGACCTCGCTTGCAGGTGGGCGGACCCGCTGCGCAGAGCTGGCCAATAACAATCAGGGCTGTGACACGCCCTTTTTGGGATTGGACAATGAGCAGGCTCAAGCCGACGCGCGATTCGCCGGTGAGTGGAACCCTCCCACGACACGGACCAATCAGGACGAGGCATGAGGCTGTGTAGGGGCGGGGCTTGGAGAGGGGCGGCACATTAAAAGAAAGAGAGAGGCAAAACTGCATGAAAAAGAGAAATGTGTTAAAGCAGCAACAAGAGAGAAAGAGTGACACCAGAGCAGAGTGACATCACCACGCGCAGGAGCGTTTTGTTGCGTAGATAATTGAATGCGCTTAACCACATTTGAACTGTCTTAAAATCAGAACTGTCCTGTTCAGTCACTTAAACCCTTTTTGCGGCGTCCTAATTATTCACCACCGCGAGTTTGTTAACGCTTTTCACTACTTTCAGAAGCTAGAGCGGAGTTTTGTCACAGCGGTTAAGCTACCAACAACTAGCAATGCTAACAGCGCACGGGCTTCTTCGCGGATGGTTAAAAACGTTGTTGTGACAAAACTTTAATACATGAAGGAAACATGGGTACAGACCCTTTAGCTTTAACGATCAATGCCAAAATTAGTATATTAGCTAATGACCTCGCAATACAGTTCTTAAAGCAAAACTAAGTAACATTATGACATTATTAAACATCCCTGTGATGGTTAAATATGTATCGTCGGGGCGTTTGAAATGTCCCTTGTCGCCCCCTGCTGTCTCTGGGCAGAAAAGCAGCCTTGTATCTTTCACCGACGTCGACCTGAAGACGACTCCCCTGAGAAACCCTCGCTGTTTTTTTTGTATGTGATTCTACTGTCTTTTTATGATAAAGAAAAATACAGAGCGAAAAAGCTTTTGCGTCTGTTCTCCTCTGGGGGAGCTCTGCCATCAAAATTACACAGTTCTGCTTTAAATATAACGTTATGCTGGACTTTTCAAGCATATATATAAACAGCATCTATTTGTCTGCGCAGTCTACAAAATTAAAGATGTTCTTTTACTCATTAAAACGGGACAGAGCGTTTACATTAGTCACGTTGTGTTGAGACTTCAGAAGTCAAAGCTCGATCTGCAAACAACGATATTTCACAAACTCAAAACCAGTTTATGAAGAAAACATTCTGCTCTGATATAATTCTAATTTTTTAAATATTTTGGGTAAACGCCTGGTTTGATTAAACAAGTTCATCAAAATTTTACCATTGGTTTCTTATATTTTTATTAATTTTATTAATTAATATGTATTTATTATAGATTTATTTATCATAAATTTATTATTTATATATACATATATTTTATACTAATATATATTTATTTAATTTAATTTATATTTATTTACCTATTTATTTATCGAATATTTATAATTTATTATTAATTAATTATTATTTATTTATGTATTTATTATTTATTTGTATTTATTTTTTTTAATTATTTTGTCCTACTTTGTTGTAGACATATAATATAGTTTTGCGTCTCAAATGCTATGTTTTTGTTGAAGTCTGTAAAACTCCTCCCACTTTAGACTGACACTGATTTCACGTAACGCTCAGGGTAGATTAATAACTCACTATGCTCAGGTGGATTAATAACTCATTAATAACTCATGAATAACTCAAAATTACAAAAAACAACGCTGCTGCTTTAACGCCAACATTTCACCCGATTCACAGCGACTCGTCTGCTTTACTGATCGCGTCTGTGGCATGTGGCCCGGTCTGTGTCCAGTGTCCACCTCTTCCTTGAACGTGCTTCTTCTGCTGCCGCCACTGTGTCCCTCGCACCGAGCACGGCGCCCCCTTCTGTCCCCTCCGTGTCGCTGTTGTTTCCACGTGTTGTCTGTGCTTCCTGGCTGCCCACCTCCCTCCTCCATCCCCGCCCGGCGCGCACTCCCGTCCATCTGATCGTGTGGTTCAATCCGGTGTCGTAAACGTGTCCTGTTTCTCTCGTTTTTGTCCTCTTTCTCCTTCCCCCTCCTTTCCTTTCCTTTCCTCGTCTCCTTGATAAACCCCTTGGTGTGTCTGGACTCGGCCGGTGAAGAGTCCTGCCCTGTGCACATTGAGGAATAGGTATGGAGACCGAACTGGAACAGATCATACTGAATATTCTGCACCGTCACCGCAAAGGGTCCGCCACCCGCTCGTCCCGCGTTGTCGTCGCTTGGCCCGGAACCTTCCGCGACGCGGCATCGAACGTGTCAATCTTGCCGAGTTCTGCGCACGATCAGTCTCGAGAGGTTTCATGCCGCGCTGCGGAACGTTTCGGGCGAAGCGACGGAGACGAGCGGATGGCGACGCCCGTCAACACGACCTTTGACAGGCGATCTCTTTGTCATTTATCAATCTGGTCGTTTTAAATTGAACGCCAAACACTGACACAGGCAAATGCGGCACAAACTCTTCGATCGTTTGCTCCCGAAAGTCTTTAAAAATGAGGTTTTCCTTCGTTCTTTGTCTGCCGTGAGTGACGCCGTTTTTCTGTCGCTTTCAGACCTGTTGTTTCTCGGCGGTTTCAAACCGGAGCGAACCCACAGCTCCAACTCCAACCGGAACCTGGAGGACCCCGGGCCGGACCAGAACCAGGACTACAGAGAGACCCAGAGTCCCAGGGCGAGACCACGGGGGCCCCTTTTCCTGTAGCGATGCCCGGAAGCCAACGCCCGAGTCCGAACCACCGCCAGATCCTCGATCCAGACCGGGAGGACTTCAAATAATCCAAGTCCGAGCCAAAACCAGGACTACGGAGAGACTCAGACACCAGGACTGCCGGGAACGTCTTTTCCTTTAGAAAATAATCCTGGTACAAACTAAAACCACGGTCCAGCTCAGTGGGACTTCTGCTCCGAGAAAACCAGCCCCACTCTGAGAAAACTATATTTTTGTCCAAGCTAAACTTTTTTAGTTAATATGTTACATTTATTGAACCTGTTTAATGTGTTTTTAGCTGCTTTCAAGAGGGGAATTGCAGGGAAAAAGCTAAAAAGGTTGTTTATAATGCAATTCAACCTAGAAATACCGTCAGATCAGAAAACCTAGACCAACAAACTACTTTTAACTACAAAACTACACCAAACAATTGAACTAATCTAGATCTTTGGGTCTACAACCCGCTGTAAACCTGGTCTGGTCCTCTTACATGGAACTGAGCCAGGCCTCAAGTTCTAAATTCAGACCCTCTGGAACTTTTCATGATCTTAAACTGCCCTTAATCTCTAATCGTCCTTTACTGTTTGAAAACCTCCTCTAAAACAGGGGCTGGGATTCTCATGTGGAACTAAACCAGGTCTAGAACTTGGACCCTTCGTGATCTCAAACTGTGCCCAATTCAAGTCTGGTCCTCTTACATGGAACTAAAGCAGGTCTCAAGTCCTAATGTCAGACACTCCTGGAACTTTCATGGTCTAAAACTGTCCCACCAAACACCAGGATCTAAACCAGGTCTAAACCCAACAGTAAGACCCACTCGGACCCCCCACGGTCTAAAACTGTTCCCAATTATGGTCTTGTTCTTCTTTCAAGGTCAAAGACTGCCAGGTCTGGATTTCTCATGCGGAACTAAACCAGGTGTAACTCCATAACTTGGACCTTTCATGGTCTAAAACTGTCTAAAGTCTGGTCCGGTCCTAATTCATGGATCTAAAATCATCTCTAGACCAGGTCTGGACTTCCTAGTGGAACTAAACCACGTCTTGACACCCTCTTGGTCTAAAACGGTCCTTGTTCTGGTCTGGTCCTCATTCTTGATCCAACACAGGGCCTGGACTTCTCGCCAGGATCTAAACCAGGTCTAAACGCCGACATAAGACCCCCTGATGGTCTGAAACTGTCCTCAATCCTGGTTTAGTCCTGGCCTCAGACCTGCGGAGCTGGACTCGGTGCCGGGGACCTTCCGGACAATTTTTGGCTTCACTTGTTTTGTCACAAGAACTTCCGATAAAGTCTGTGAACCGTCCTTTTGTCCGACCGACTCGCTTCAGATCTTATTTATACTTTTTTTGTTGTTGTCTTTATTCGTTTACATTGAGCGGTACATTTTGGTTTACATTTCTGTTTCGTCTTTGCCGTCCTCTTTAGCAGTGTTCAAATGTTGATTTTATTCTCGTGGCTATAGCTAATTAGCACTTCCTTCTTTACACCAAGCGGTTGCGCATTAGCCGGTCGAAGGTTTCGTTGGTCGGTAAATAGAGAGATGTGGGCGGGGCTAGGGGCCAGGTGAAAGCCGAAGATTTCTGAGCACTCAATAGGCTCGATACCGATTTCGATACTAAGGAATAGGCTAAATACCGATTTCGATGCTAAAGAATAGGCTAAATAACGATTTCGATGCTAAGGTAAAGGCTCGATACCAATTTTGATACTAAGGAATAGGCTAAATAACGATTTTGATGCTAAGGTAAAGGCTCGATACCGATTTCGATACTAAAGAATAGGCTAAATAACGATTTCGATGCTAAGGTAAAGGCTCGATACCAATTTTGATACTAAGGAATAGGCTAAATAACGATTTTGATGCTAAGGTAAAGGCTCGATACGGATTTCGATACTAAGGAATAGGCTCGATACCCATTTTTATACCACAGTTATTTTTAAGACAGTAGAATGTAACTTCCAACTCCAAATAGTAGTACTTTCCCTATGTCAGTATTTGGTTTTATAATAGTTCCGAAAAGGCTCAAGATTGTTCAAAAACGGCCAAATTCTGTTCTGTGTATGAGATTCAATCATACTTGGTCAAATTAGTAGCTTGTTTCATTACTAGTTGTAGTATTTGTCCGATATACGACAAAAGTGATGGGAGGTGACTAATACTGTGGTTTAAAAACTCATAAAAGCTGCTACTCCGAGCTCTTCGCCCTCATTTCGCCCGTTTGTCTGCGACGTCTTGTCCTTCCGGCCAGTCCCCGACGCTCACGACCAAAGGTGTGCGTAGAACGTAGCTCGAATATGTCAAACGCTAACGCTAACCGTACCGCTTGGTGTAAACGTTTGTTGTCTGCAACCAAGAAAACTCCAAAACGTCAAAAAACACAAAGCTGCTGCTCCTTTCACCAGCCAAACCCGGGGGCCATACTGTGAACGGCAATCGCTTTTCAAATACTCTACAACATCGCTTCCCCTGAACCCGCCTCCTACGCATCAGGTGCCCTCCGGAAAGAACGCGACCGTCGCCGTTTTTGGTGAACCCGATCCCGAATGTGAACCGAAAGACCGCGAACGAGGAGGACGAAAAGCGGGAAGCGGAGGACGATGGTGGGCGTCTGACCTTTGCAAAGTCGGGATTTGAAGTCGCCAACAATAAACTTGCTACTCGCTGCGGAGATAACCGGGGAGATTTGTTGTTGCTAGCCTCGTCCAAAGCGAGACCTTATTTGTTTTGGACGTTTGAATTCACTTGAACCGGTTAACGTTACATCGACATTTAATTGTTTTTCAAGCGTTTCGCAATGAGTTGCCGCGGAAGTCGTGTAGAAGTTTGCTCAGGAAACTCCAAAACGGTAAACGGTTCGGTTCAACGCGTGTCTTCCGGGTCTTTTCATGGTCTAAAACTGTCCCCAGATTAAATTTGTGGATCTAAAAGGTCTGGACTTGCCAGCAGGATCTGAACTGGGTCCAAACCCAACAATAAGACCCACTCGGACCCTTCACGCTCGATAAATGCCCCCCGAGTGCTCTCATCCTCTTTTCAAGGTCAAAAACCGCCTCCAGAACAAGGTCTTCTCACGTGGAACCAGGACCTAGAACCTAGAAAACTTGGACCCTTCATGACCTAAAACTGTCCCAAATTCTGGTCCTGCCCGAATTCTGGACTCTAAAACCTTTTGACCCGAGTTTCCGAGCAACTTTTTCGACTTGTGCGACCCGGACAAACATTTGCTCCCAGAATCCCTTTTCTGTACCGATGTTCCCGCCCGGAGAGTCGCGATCGCCCGACGCCTCGTGAACGCGGCGTTACCGAACGTCAAACTGTCTCGCCGTAGAACGTCACCCGTAGAACGTCACCTGTAGAAGCGAATGTATCCAACGTTTCTCGCCGAAACTCCCGCACATCGCTTGGTTCATCGTTTGGTTCATCGTTTTATCAGTGTATTCCGTCGTGTGCTTGCGTCGGGCTCGTTTGATTCTCACGTAGTCACAAATCACCACGGCAACATTGCGCTTCGACCACAACGTACTAAATGATCACAGACTCTTCATAATCGCAGCATTCATTGATTACAGTTTCTACGGCCACACTTGAACTGTTTTTCCGTTCGTACATCAGTATTGAGAGTCAAAAACGAAGCAATAACCCACGTCGACGCCCTGAAATATGGAAAAAACGCGTCTGCACTTCTTCTCAAATTGTACACGTTGATGATTTGATTTAGTTTGTGTGCGTTTCCACTGTAACGATGCTTGTGCTCTCGCCACACTGTGCCCTGTCGGTGCTTCCTCCTCCTTCTCTGTATCGGGAGGAAAACCTCTTTGTTTTGTGAAGACTTTTCTGTTGTTGTTGTTTTTTTTTTGTCTTTTGGAAGAAGAAAAAAAAATAGTTGAAAAGCTTTGAATTTTGTCCAAAGGCCGGAACACGCTACAGGGTTTTGGAGTCTTAAAAGGGATGATAAAACATTTAAACCCGTCAGAGCGATGCACTTTTGATACTTAAATGAGGCTAAAATTTGTTTAATTGCTGTGTCGTGTCTGTCGCAGTCGTTGCTGCTGCCCTCTTGAGGATGAAAGCTGAACGTTCACTGTGGGCTTCTTTCTCTTCTGTCACGCCCGCAAAGACCCCGTTTGTCCACAAGTGTGTGACTGTGGTCAGGAGGGACCAGTGGACTTACAGAGGTCACTCCAGACTGAGCTGTTTGTTTCAGGTCGTTAGCCGCCAATCCTAATGCTAGTTTACATATTATCGCCTGGCTATGCTAATAACGGTAGCCTACTCGCAGACAGTTTTAAGGAGCCTCATTTCCAACTGTCCAGATTCAGATCTGGTCCTCTTACACGGATCTAAAGCAGGTCTCAAGTCCTAATGTCAGACACTCCTGGACCTTTCATGGTCTAAAACTGTCCCAAGCTCTGATCCGACCCTAAAACCAACTTGACACCAGGATCTAAACCATGTCTAAATCCAACAGTAAGACCCACTCGGACCCCCCACGGTCTAAAACTGTTCCCAATTATGGTCTGGTTCTTCTTTCAAGGTCAAAGATTGCCAGGTCTGGATTTCTCATGTGTAACTAAACCAGGTGTAACTCCATAACTTGTTCATAATAATACCATAACAAATTCTGTTCTGTGTATGTGATTCAATGATACTTGGTCAAATTAGTAGCTTGTTTCGTTACTAGTATTTGTCCGATATACAACAAAAGTGATGGGAGGTGACTATAATGTCCGGGTGTTATATCTTAGGATCAGAGGGCATGTCCGGTGCAGAGGGCGTGTCCGGTGCCGAAGGCGTGCCATATATATTTACCAACAAACAAAATATTGAAATACAATGATTTATTATAAAATGTTTATCATCCTCACTTGTATACTGGATTAATATTTTTGATTCTGTCATCCTATATTATTATTATTATCATCATTATTATTATTATTATTATTAGGCCCGAGCGCCACAAGCTGGCGAGAGGCCTATTAATCTCGTAAGGCCGTGCGAAGCACGGCTGCGAAAGTGCGCACGTAGTGCGCACGAAATCGAGCGCGAAGCGCTCGCCCACTTCCAAACACTCACTAACGCACTCCTCCACTCATGCACGCCCCGTGCATACTAATTAGTTGTAGGAAAATGGAACATTACCGTTGTAAACGGGCGAAGCCCGTGCAAAAGTTCGCACTAAACGAGCACTTTACATTGGGATGACGACCGCGAAGCGGTCGTCATCCCCATATAAAGCACTCATTTGCGCTAAGTAGCTCACGAATACGTTCCCCATCTCTTGCATGTTCCGTGCATATAAGCATGTAATGCAAAAATTGAACATTATTACTGTATAGAGGGCCAAAAACACAAAGTGGGCGGAGCCCACTCAAAATTATCGAAAGTACCCGTCAGTGACCAGGGACCCACACCATGAGGTAGGAAAGCGCGAGCGCTTTCCGAAAATGTATAGTTTATGATATTTGAAAAATGGGAAACATTGTTTTCGCATCGGAATATTATTCTTTCTTTCTTTCTTTCTTTCTTTCTTCTTCTTCTCGGGACCAACCCCCCTATTTTTCACCCAGTGAACATTGACGAAAAGTCACAAAAATTTGCACACCTCTAAAAATCGTGCCTCTCTACATTCTGGCTATTTCCCTTTTCTAAAATAAAAAAAATTGGCGCGTCAGCGCCACCAAATGTACCAAAAATGCATTGAGAGATGGGAAATGACCCAAAAAAAATCTGATCGTAGAATCATGAAATTTGGCGCAGAGGTAGATGGTGACAAGAGAAGTAAAAAATATTATTACGGCAACGCCGTCCCCCGAACCAAATGTCGGCCATATTGCTTCAAAAATGGCTAAACATGACTTCGGAGTCTTTCCAAACGTCGTACTTTTACGAACTCCTCCCAGGGCGTTGGCCCTAAAAAGCTGAAATTTGGTGAAAATGCTACTGAGGAGTGGGACATCAAAAGTTATCCAAATTACATTGATACCTCTCACGGTCTCTGTGCGGCGAAGCCGCAAACTGTAACTAAAATTTCAGAAATCTCCCATATTTAAAATTTCTGCCGTTTGCGCAGATAAAGTCCGAATTGCGTCAAATTAGAATCAGTTGTTAAACTCTTTGCCCTAAACCTACTTGAAGTGAAATAAATTCATTTGGCGCCACAGCGCCCCCTACAGATTTTATATGGAGGTTAAATGTTTAGTTTTGCGAAATTATATGAAATTTGACACACAACTCAATTTTAGCATCCCCATCAAAAAAGTCAATGAGACCCATGTCATAATTGTTATGGCGTTGCCGTAACGATGACCGAAACCTCCCATGTTATTCCAATGGGGCCAGAACATGTTTACACTTTAGACTTTCACAAACTCCTCCCAGGGCGTCAGCCCTATTAACCTGAAATTTGGTGAGACTCATCTTCAGGACCATCAAAAGTTATCCACATTTTCATTCAAAGAGTCACGGTGTCTGTGCGGCAAAGCCGCACATTTTGCCAAGAATTCAAAATAAAATTGCTTTTTGATGGTAAAACAAAGGGGAGAACATGTGACAGCGTCACAGATTCAGCAGTAGGCGTGATAAAAGGACAATTGGGGCGCGTTAGCGCCCCCTCCTCTTGCGGCGTGGCGGCGGTGTGGCGGCGGCGTGGCGAGGGCCGATCATTGCCGCTTGCGGCTATATTTATCATTATTATTGATGATGATGATATAATGATAATAATTTAATTGTTTAGGTTGCAGTTATTTTAGTTTATTTTAACTATTCCTTTTTATTCATTTGTTTTAATTTATCTATTTATTTTTTGTTTTTTGTTTCCAGCACATAACTTGGGTTTCACTGGTTGTTCAACTTATTTATATTTTGTATGTTTTGTATGTTTTTCTTCAAAAAATGTTAAAATAAAGTATTTTTTTAAAAATTAAAAAAACAAGTCGAGTAGATTAAAATCGGAGCCTAAAATCGGGCGTGGCGTGTTCCGGGCTTTTCTCTGCACAAAGCGTTTCCCTCTGGTCATCCCTTTGGCTCCACCCAAATCACAACGCTGCGCTGTGATTGGTCCAGAACAAGGAATTCACATTTGGTCGGTTTTCTCATGTTTTTTCACCCGATTGTCGTCGTTTTTCTGCTCGTGATCCGTTTGTCATTATTTATTTCATATTTTTGTTACTTTTTCATGTATTTTGTTGTGATCTGTTGAAGTACGAATTAAAATCAGTGTATTCAACAGTGTTTCCGTGTGTTTAATGATTCATCCACTCGTTTTGAGCAACAATTTGAGTGTTTACTTTGCAGCGTTTAAGCCCTTTAAGCCCAATGCACTCCAAACTCTAATTCTACAAATAAGGATTCAACTATAAAACCATAAATAAGCAACAGTTTTGATTTTCCAGCATCAAAATTACAGACAAAAATGAATTTGAGGCTCACAAAAAGTATAATTTATGTAAAAATATCTTAAACCCCTTAAAGGAGTACTATCCTGCTTCTGAAGAGTGCACACGCTTTTTTGCTCGCTCCGCTTGCTATCGCTGCTTTCCTTATTTATTTTGCTTTTTAATCAGTTTTTGTCTTCCAAACATTTTTGCTTTAGACTTTTTCAAGTAAACCAAGGATTTTAAGAACATTTTTCCAGTTTTAACGACATATCTGACGCCAGCGACATGTCCGGGAGAAGAAGGGAGAACTGTGAACGCTGTCGGAAATATCAACAAGAAATTAATGAGCTGAAAACACGGATATTTGTTTTGGAATCTGAAAAAGTTCTTCACGATACCATTCCTGTGTCAACCGATGGTAAGAAGAGCACACTTTTTACAAGAAAAACTGCTACTTTCAACCTAAACCGCAGTGACTCTGTGTCGTTTCCAAAACTGTCTAAAAACCAGAAAGACCAGGCTGTTTCTTGGAACAAACTTGGAGCAAAGCCTAAACGATACAAAGATAACGTGAAGTCACCTAAAATACAGCTCACAAACAGATTTTTACCACTTTCAGAGATGAAATTAAATGGAAAAAAGGAAAAATGACGTGGCCAAAATACAGCGAGGAGGATCTGTGCCAGGAGCCAAGGTCACGCAGATTGTTTTGGTTGGGGACGGCGCGATAAGTCACGTGACGCATGAAAAGATAAACACACATTCTTTTCCAAGTGCCACTGTTTCTGAGATAACGTCACTCCTTCCAAATATTATGGCTAAGCATGGAGGAGCTCAACAGCTGATTGTGCACGTGGGTGCAGTGGACATGCGGCGGGAACAGACTGAAGTTTTGAAAAAAGACTTCTTGAAGTTATTCCACGTGCTTGATAAAATGGAAATCAAAACATTCATAAGTGGACCTCTTCCAAACATCGACAAGGGGATAAACAAGTTTAGCCGGCTTCTTCAGTTGAACACATGGCTGTCCAAAGAGTGTTTCCCGAGAGGACTACACTACATTGAGAACTTCTATCTATTCTGGAAACGAGAGGACCTGTTTAAGAGAAATGGCCCCCACCTATGCAGAGGTGGAGTGAGGGTGCTGACAGAGAACCTGTTCCACGCTCTGAGGCATTGGACTGGACCTGGACAGGGTCCTGAGCAGATAGTTAGAGAAGAGAGGAATGAGAGAAGAATTCCTGCTCCATCAGCCAGAGACCGAGCCAATGTTTCAACATCAAAAGCACCACAACCTCAGCCTCCACCAAAGGATTCATCAGCAGCTGCTCCACCACCACCAGCAAAGGATTCAGCTCCAGTTGCTCCACATTCACCTCAACCGCCTCCAGCAAAGGAACAATCTTCAAAGGCCTTGGACCCATCTGTGACAAGCCCAACAACATCCCTGTCATCGCCCCTGCCTTCACACCAGCCCTGGGTTCCCCCTGCAACATCTACTCCCACTAAAGATTCATCATTCTCCTTCTCATCTCCACTCTCACCCATGGGCCTTCCCAGCCATTTTGAAAGTCTGATCAAATCAGGCATTAAGATGGCTCCACTCACGCCCAATATAGCAAGGGCTATGTCAATACTTATCAACTCTTCCCTGCACAAGCCAACTACACCAACAAAAGCCCCACCACCCATCCCCCCTCACCTCTCACCTGGTCCCAAACTCTCCTTGGCTACAAAAGCCCCACCACCCATCCAACCTCGCCTTTCACCTGGTATCTCCCATAGCTAGGATGCACTGGGTCTCAGCGTTGCCGGGACTTATTGTCACATTAAAAATCAAACCAACCCGGGGCCCTATGTAAAAAGAGCCCTCCCTAGTGCTATTTCTGTAGTCACATCATCACACAGATGGAAAAACAAAATGCGAGTCAGGCCCAATCTGAGAAATGTGATTCATATTCCCTGTGAAAAGATAAAGCCCAGTCCCACTGAAACTAGTCTGAAACTTGCTGTGCTAAATGTCAGATCCTTATGTAACAAATCTCTCTTAATTAATAATTTTATTTCTTCTTATAATCTTGTTTTTATGTTTTTAACTGAAACATGGCTTGACAAAAACACAGGAAATGTAGTTCTGATAGAATCTGCTCCACCCAACTTTAAGTTTGAATCTGAAACACGAGAAAACAAAAAAGGGGGTGGAGTCTGTGCTGTCTTTAGAGATGAAATAATTACCCGCAGGTTGTCTTTTGGGGTGTTTTCATCATTTGAGTATGTATCCTTTAAAATGGAGCTAAAACGGTCTCCATCCCTTCTCTTCATTGTTTTATACAAGCCTCCCCAGCACTGCCAAAGTTTTATTGATGATTTTACTGAGATGCTTTCAGTCATATGCACAGACTTTGATGGTTTGGTCATTACAGGTGATTTCAATGTGCATGTTGATAATATTTGTGACAGAAACGCTAAAGAGCTTGATGCTGTCCTTGAAACCTTCGGTCTTACTCAGCATGTGAGAGGCCCCACCCACAGCAAAGGACACACTCTAGATCTCATAATTACAAAGGGGGTAAATATTTCAAATGTTAATGTGATCGATGTTGCTCTGACTGATCATTTCTGTGTCTTCTTTGACCTGTCTGTTTCTCCCAAACCACCGGCTGGTCCTGCAGTTGTTCAGAGGAGACACATAAGTGATGGCACAGGTGCACTGTTTATGGAAATGATAAACTAGAACTCATGTTCTAATGTAAATGATTTGTTGAACTCTGTTACATCTAGTGTTTTGAATGTTCTGGACACCATCGCCCCTATAAAGGCTAAAATGGTTAAAAATAAGCAGAAGGCGCCGTGGAGAAATGATGATTCGGTCAGGGCACAGAAAAGGGAGTGCCGCAGGGCCGAACGGAAATGGCGCAAGTCAAAGCTCCAGGTTCAAAAAGAGATTTACAAAGAGAAGTTGAACATGTACAACCTAATCTTATGTAGAACTAGGGAAAGATATTTTTCTGAAATAATTGGAAGCTGCAGTAACAACTCGCGTGTCCTGTTTGCCACAGTAAACAGATTAACAAACCCTCCAGCTCAGCTGCCGTTAGAACTCATTTCCACATCCAAGTGTAATGAGTTTGCATTATTCTTTAATGACAAAGTTCAGGGCATTAAAAATGCTATAAATCCCACAATGCAAAAAATTACCCTAAAACCACCAAGACACTCACTTTGCTAACTCACTTTGCACCAGTAACTGACAAAACTGTCCATGAGATCATCACCAGTCTGAGTTCATCTACATGCTGCCTCGAT
The DNA here is from genome assembly GCF_026437365.1 of Eucyclogobius newberryi. NCBI lineage: Eukaryota > Metazoa > Chordata > Actinopteri > Gobiiformes > Gobiidae > Eucyclogobius > Eucyclogobius newberryi. The sequence goes on along the minus strand of NW_027315835.1, from coordinate 7,214,570 downwards.
GTGTTACCCACCAGATTTCTAAAGTCTGTGCTGAACAGTTTGTTAGCACCATTCACTCACATAGTTAACATGTCGCTTCAATCTGGAACATTCCCAATGTCTTTGAAAACTGCGGTCATAAAGCCTCTCCTAAAGAAGAGCAGTCTTGATGCCGCAGTACTGAGTCATTATCGGCCCATCTCTAATCTGCCATTTTGGGGCAAAGTCCTTGAAAAGGTTGTTTACCAACAGCTCACAGATTTTCTCTTAATAAACAACTCATTTGATGTTTTTCAGTCAGGTTTTAGACCTCATCACAGCACTGAGACTGCTCTTGTCAAGGTGACAAATGACATCCGCCTGAGCACTGACACGGGAAAAGCCTCAGTCTTAATTCTGTTAGAGCTGAGTGCTGCTTTTGACACTGTCGATCATGGGATCCTCTTACAGAGACTAGAGGACTGGGTGGGCATCACTGGCACTGCCCTAAACTGGTTAAGGTCCTATCTGGAAGATAGGAAGTACTTTGTTGAAATTGGTAGCTGTGTCTCAGACCACATGACCCTGACCTGTGGAGTGCCACAAGGGTCAGTCCTGGGTCCCCTTCTGTTCAACCTCTACATGCTGCCGTTGGGTCAGTTGATACGCAGTGAAAATGTGTCCTATCACAATTATTCAGACGACACTCAGATCTATGTTTCACTATCGGCAGGTGACTATGGACCAGTAGATTCACTCTGTCACTGCATCCAACAGATCAGTTTGTGGATGCAAAACAACTTTCTCCAGCTGAACTCAGACAAGACTGAAATAATCGTTTTTGGCCCACAGAAACAAAGAGAAAGTGTTAGCGGTCACCTCCAGAGTCTCGCTCTAAAACCTACAAACCAAATTAGAAATCTGGGGGTAATAATGGACTCAGACTTGAACTTTAATAGCCACGTCAAATCAATAACATCAGCAGCTTTTTACCATCTAAAAAACATTGCCAAAATCAAAAATATAGTGTCAAAACCAGATTTAGAGAGACTTATCCATGCGTTTGTCTCCAGTAGATTAGACTACTGTAACGGCCTGCTCACTGGTCTCTCCTGTTCTCAGGTCTCTGCACTGGCTCCCTGTGGCTCAGAGAATAGACTTTAAAGCAGCTCTGCTTGTGTACAAGTCTCTCCATGGCCTAGCACCAAAGTACATCTCAGACATGTTAGTGCCATATGAACCATCTCGGACTCTGAGGACCTCAGGGACCGGCCTCCTGCTGGTGCCCAGAGTCAGGACAAAACATGGGGAATCTGCATTTCAGTTTTATGCAGCTAAAATCTGGAACAGTCTTCCTGAAGATGTGAGACAGGCTTCTACTCTGACAATGTTCAAATCTAAGCTAAAAACAGTTTTGTTTAGCTGCGCATACGACTGAAAGGATTTTTTCTTTGCACTCGTCTCTTTTGTTTGTGATTTTATAAGTTTAGACAATCAGTTGGATTGATAATTTTTAGTTTAGTTAATTTTATTGTATTTCTGTTTCTGTAACTTCTTTGTGATTTGAATGCATTTTTCCTGCTGTGTGAAGCACTTTGAATTGCCTTGTGTATGAAATGTGCTCTACAAATAAACTTGCCTTGCCTTGCCTTGCCTTGCCTTGCCTTAAACCAGGTTCTGACGTCTCGTGTCAGAGGAATTTACTTTGACAAAACCGACTTCATGTTTTCTGATATTCTGAGGTTAATCCAGTTTCTCCAGTGAAATCACATTACGCTTTACTTCTGGAATATAGAATGTATTTGTTCAGAAACGTTAGTCATGTGGCTGTATTTACCACACGTTTGAGTAGCGCAGAGTGTCAATATTGTTCGGTTGATCGACAATTGTGATTATTCAGTCACATTACAATCGTGAGGACTAAAAAAAATAACAATTGTGACTATTTTAGAAACAAAATTAAAGTCCATGTGACAGTTTAAACTAAATCATCGAACTAAAACGCACTGAACACATTTATATTTCAGATTTGACTCAACATTTTGTCCCGTTTGTCCCAGTTTGACCGTAAAGTTTATAGTTGTACTTCCTGGTTGGACACAGGTAGAGGTGATTCCACAGCTGTTACCTAGCAACCAGACTGTAAACAAGAGCCAAACTCCACATAAATGACACAACAGTTCTGATCTGACACACAATAATACCATAAAACACCTTTATTTAGTCCAACCATGGTTTTAAACTGTCTCTATGTCGCACACTGATGACATCACAGAGGGATGCAGCTTCACTTCCTGTCAGTTCAAACTCATTTTATTTTTCAAAATGTCTTCACAAACTGCAACTTAACTGACGTAAAATTGATAAATATTGACCACAGATTCTACACCATTAAACTAAGTCAGAATTATACAAACAAGAGAAGCTTCATGTGGACTTAAAGTGGTTTTAATTCAATTTATTGTTAAAGAATCAGAATATAAAGTACTCTTTGATCTTGCTGGTTTTGTAAAATTTACAGTTACATTTTAAAAAGCTCGTCACAAACTTGAGAAATAGTCCATGTAATCGTGAATAATTGCTTAATTGTGATGTTTTCTCTCACAATAATCGTAACTCTAACATTCGACATCGTGACATCGCTTTCGCCGAGCAAGTTATCGTCATCTATTTCATTTTTTTCAGAAAGTCTTTGTCTTGCGGTCACTGCTGAGCTCCTAAATGCAACACAAATAGCCTTTAAGTGTCCGAGTGTCTCTACATTAGACTAACACTTGATTCCATAAGAGCAGGAGCGGGACTGACCTCATTAATGACCTTCTCGTGCTAATGCTAATGCTAATGCTAATAGCGGATGAAGCTAACGCAATTAGCCGTGCAGCTCTGATTGTGTTCGTTCATAACCTCATTATGTGGCCCTGAACATGGCGCTTCTTCCATTTGCTAAAAATATTGGATTAAACTCTTATTTCAGCTTCAACACTTCTGGACCAATGAGGGAACGAGGGTTTATACCGACATGTTGTTTCCCCGAGTGTTTTGGCTTTTAACATCGAAAACTTAAAAATACTTTTAGTACGATTAATCAAATAAGCTTAATAAATCTTTAGTGCCAACTTCAACACTGCAGCAGGAATGATTTAAGCCTGATTTAAACTCATTCACTGCACCTCATACATGGTATGGTCTGTTCTGGCTCAATTTAGTCCTGGTTTAGACCTGGTTTAGACCCGGTTTAGACCCAGTTTAGTCCCGGTTTAGTCCTGGTTTAATCCTGGTTTAGTCCTGGTTTATTCCTGGTTTAGTCCTGGTTTATTCCTGGTTTAGTCGTGGTCTAGTCATGGTTTAGTCATGGTTTAGTCATGGTTTAGTCCTGCTTTAGTCCTGGTTTAGTCCTGGTTTAGTCCTAGTTTAGTCCTGGTTTAGTCCTGATTTATTCCTGGTTTATTCCTGGTTCAGTCCTGGTTTAGTCCTGGTTTAGTCCTGGTTCATTCCTGGTTTAGTCCTGGTTTAATCCTGGTTTAGACCTGGTTTAGTCCTGGTTAAGTCCTGGTTTAGTCCTGGTTTAGACCTGGTTTAGTCCTGGTTTAGTCCTGGTTAAGTCCTGGTTTAGTTCTGGTTTAGTCCTGGTTTAGACATGGTTTAGTCCTGGTTTAGTCCTGGTTTAGTCCTGGCTAAGTCCTGGTTTAGTCCTGGTTTAGTCCTGGCTAAGTCCTGGTTTAGTCCTGGTTTAGACCTGGTTTAGTCCTGGCTAAGTCATGGTTTAGTTCTGGTTTAGTCCTGGTTTAGACATGGTTTAGTCCTGGTTTAGTCCTGGTTTAGACATGGTTTAGTCCTGGTTTAGTCCTGGTTTAGTCCTGGCTAAGTCCTGGTTTAGTCCTGGTTTAGACCTGGTTTAGTCCTGGCTAAGTCCTGGTTTAGTCCTGGTTTAGACCTGGTTTAGTCCTGGTTTAGTCCTGGTTTATTCCTGGTTTAGTCGTGGTCTAGTCATGGTTTAGTCATGGTTTAGTCCTGCTTTAGTCCTGGTTTAGTCCTGATTTATTCCTGGTTTATTCCTGGTTCATTCCTGGTTTAGTCCAGGTTTAGTCCTGGTTTAGTCCTAGCTCATTCCTGGTTTAGTCCTGGTTCAGTCCTGGTTTAGACCTGGTTTAGTCCTGGTTTAGTCCTGGTTTAGTCCTGGTTTAGACTTGGTTTAGTCCTGGTTAAGTCCTGGTTTAGTCCTGGTTTATTCCTGGTTTAGTCCCTCTCTCTCAGGGGGAGGGGCTCTAGTCTTCCCTCTTGGTTGCTCTGGATCAGAGTCAGTCTGGGCTGAAGCTTCATCATGGTCAGAGCTGTGATCTTCCTCCTCGTCGCTCTCACAGGTGAGACGCTCCGTTCTCTCATTTTACATGATTCATCAAAAACTTGTATTTTATGGTTTTAAGAGTGATCAATAATACAGTTGTCATAGAAATGTCTTGAATGTTCAAAAGTCCTCAAAATGGCGTCCATAGCAGTAAAATATGACTAAACCAGGACTAAACCAGGACTAAACAAGGAATAAACCAGGACTAAACCATGACTAAACCAGGACTAAACATTTATGCAACAGTTGAATTTTCTATATGAATTACAGAAGCACATTAAACTTTTCTTGTATTTGTGTAGGTCTGCCGCCTTCTTGTCGTCATGGCAACATCTTCCACAAAAAGATGTTCATCAATCTCATTTGCAGGTGTTTTATTGGCCAAAAACACCTCGACAAACCTCAAATGCGTCTTTTCTGTGCGAGTTAGAGCCCCATCTTTGTCCTGGTTTGGTCCTGGTTTAGACCTGGTTTAGTCCTTCTTTAGTCATATTATTAATAATAATAATAACTTTTATTTATATAGCGCTTTTCAGTGACCCAAAGACGCTGAACATATATAAAAAAGGGGGGGGGGGTATTTACAGACAGGGGGGACAACACGTACAGAACACATTAATATACAGATAAAATGAACAAGACAGAAGAAGTAGAGAGAAAAAGATGGGGATGTAACAGGGGGTAGAAGTGTAGGCAATGGGGTAGAGGAGGCTAGGGGTAGGGGAGGTCATAGGCTTGGGTGAAGAGGTATGTTTTTAGGCGGGATTTGAATGTTGTGAGTGAGGGAGAGTGGCGGACAGGTTGGGGGAGGGAGTTCCAGAGTCGGGGTGCTGTTCGGGAGAATGCTCTGTCGCCAAAAGTTTTGAGTCGGGATGTTGGTGCAGTCAGGGTGAGAGAGGAGGAGGATCGGAGAGCTCGGGTGGGGCGGTGGGGGATGAGGATTCATGGGGTTCAGTCATATTTTTCTGCTATGGACGCCATGTGTCAGTACAAATTCAAATAAAAGAGTAATTAGGCTACAGACTTTGCCTTGGATTTGAAAATGTCATGTGTGGTAATGATCTCGGCGACACGGGCTCCGCGCCGCCATCGCACCGTCGCCGACCTCTTTCCTTTCCGTCTCTCGTCGCCGCAGATCTGGTCCGGTCCAGGTCCGTCTGTTCCTATCAGGACGTTCTGGACCATCTGAACATGACCACGAGTAACGAGGTCTTCAGACTGAGCCGCCCCGTGCTGGACCACACCACGCCCACGCGCGTAAGCCTCAGCATCGTGCTCTACTCCATCCTGGCTCTGGTACGCGGGACGGGGGGGGCGTCGGTTCGGGTTTGGGGGGAGAAAAGGTTCCAAAGGTTCCAAAGGTTCCAAAGGTTCCAAAGGTTTCAATGGTTCCAAAGGTTCCAAAGGTTCAAAGGTTCAAAGGTTCAAAGGTTCCAAAGGTTCCAAAGGTACCAAAGGTTCCAAAGGTTCCAAGGTTCAAAGGTTCCAGAGGTTCCAAAGGTTCTCGGATCTCGACACAGTAAAGGGTAAAGAGTCCAAAAAGAGCCATAAAAGTCCCATTTAGTCCAAAGTTGTCCAATTTGTCCTTGTCCGTCCAGTCCTTGACCGTCAGTTCAGTTTGTGCCGTCCGTTTCTTTCTCAGTTTCCTACCGCCAAAAGTACCTTCCAAAAGTATCCGTTTACTGTGTCCATGGCAGGAGTTTTGAGGCCAGAGTACATAGTTTGAAATTGCGTGGGTTTTTCAATCTGAAGGATGTTGCCTGAGTTTAATCGCTTTTATTACCTATTTTTGGTTAAGAAAGTCTAAATGACAACCTCCCCTCAGTCCACAATAGCGTCATAAGACCATGGCAGAAACTAAAACACTGCTGCTCAAAACCATTTGCGTAACTTTGAAAATCACAAAAAAAAAATCTCAAACAGTGTCCAGATGAAACCTTTGAAACCTTTCTCCCGGTGTAAACACAAGGATGTACTTTTTATGGCCTGATCTTGTGCCTTTAAGATATAGACGGACCGCTGATTGTACGCCAGAGTTTGAATGCCTTCTCTGTGCAGTTTTTTTCTGTAAAGTGGCTGTTTAGTTTCCCAAATGAATTTGGGAAATTAGTAACTCCCCCATTGAAAAAGCATTAGCGCTAACTCAAGGAACGGTACGAGGCTAACGGAACACAGCGTTTTGTTTGCATAGGGTTTATAGCAGGGGTTCTTAACCTTTTTTATCCAATTCCCCACTTTTTAGTGAGCCAACTCTCCATTTCCCACCACAGCATCGGTCTTTGACAAATTCGATTTTAACCCATGCAGTGTTTAGTACGTAAATATACGCTTTGCGCCATTTGTGCCATTTTGCGGCCCTTCATTTTTGTTTGCATTTATTTTATTTTTTACTAACAGTTATCACATGGAAATAAAATACATATGAAAAGATTTTTTATGTTTTTTTCCTCAATTTATTTGGCCCATAAAAAACATACAAAAAAATGCAACACTAGACGCATACAGGTTAATTATTACTTAATAATGGGAGCTCTGTTACACCAAGGAGAGACGCGACAGGAGTGAGTTTGCGGAGAGCCGCTGTTGACATTTCTAACACTGTTGTCACTTTTACCCAAACATGACTTACAATACTTCATATGTTGGTTGTTTTTGTTATTAAAACACTCTGTAAATGGTTGTGATTTGAAATTTGGTTGAAAATTTGGAAAAATTGGTTGAAATTGAATTTGAAATTGGTTAAATTTTGAAGCAGTGCTTCTTCTGTCCGATTCCCCACAGGTTAAGAACTACTGGTTTATAGCATCAAATAAAGTAACATAATTTCTTCCCTTTTGCAGATTGAGAAAACTCAGACATTTGTTCCTTTTGTCTGGGCCACAATGGTGAGTGAACATTCTGTCCTCCTTACACTTTATAGACTTATTATTCATTCTTAAAGGTACAGTATGTCACGTTTCTGGTGGAGGATCAGCCACCTATTGTTTAATGCCAGTGTTTGTTTGTTTGTTTGTTTGTTCAGAGTTGGAGAAACGAGCGCATTGAGTGGGACCCGGCTGAGTTCTGTGGAATCTCTCACGTCGCCGTCCCACGAGAGTTACTATGGGAACCAGACCTGTTCATCTACGAGGCGTAAAGAAAACTTTCATTTTTGTTTTAGGCTAGATTTAGTCAAATACCATATTTTCCGGACTATAAGTTGCACCTTTTTTCATAGTTGTGTCCAGGGTGCGACTTATACTCCAGAGCGACTTATATGTGATATTATTTGTTATTTTCACACTGACAACCATAAGAGGGCGCTCTAGGCTCTGAGCGACGCAGAAGAAGAATCTGCACTTCCTCTACCTCTGGAGTTTGTGGAGTTGTTTAGAAGTGACACAGAGGAAGAAGAATTCAATGGATTTAGTGATTTGGGGTAAAACTGATGCTTTGCTAAACTTGTTAGCATGTTCTTTATGCTATAGTTATCTGAATAACTGTTCATATGTTACGTTAACATACCAGACACTTACCACAGTTCTGTGCGTCATGTAGCTGAAGGTGTTAGCGTTAGCATACGTACACCTATTCACCATGTTCTCTCATCTGTTATTATTTTAAACTGCATTTCAAGATGAAATGTCTGTTCTTGGTCTTGGATTTTATCATACATTTCCTCAAAAAATGCGACTTATACATTTTTCTTCTTCTCTTTTATGCATTTTTTCGCTGGTGCAACTTATAGTCCGGAAAATACGGTAATTGTCTGTAATTTGAGGGTGCCAAATTTGTGGTCCACAAATCAGGACTAAAAAGTCCAGTTTTAGTCAAGGAAAATGTCATGCTTATTTATTATAGTTTTAGTGGACAAAACTCACCCTGTTCCTCTACGTCCTCTGTTCCTCTGCGTCCTCTGTTCCTCTACGTCCTCTGTTCCTCTGCGTCCTCTGTTCCTCTGCATCCTCTGCTGCTCTGCTCCTCTGTTCCTCTGCGTCCTCTGTTCCTCTGCATCCTCTGCTGCTCTGCTCCTCTGTTCCTCTGCATCCTCTGCTCCTCCGCATCCTATTTTCCTCTGCATCCTCTGTTAAATGGTCACATTTATATAGCGCTTTTCTACCGTCAAGGTACTCAAAGCGCTTTACATTAAGGAACCAGTCACCCATTCACTCACACATTCACTCACACATTCACTCACACATTCACTCACACATTCACTCACACATTCACTCACACATTCACTCACACATTCACTCACACATTCACTCACACATTCACTCACACATTCACTCACACATTCACACCCCAGATGTTCGCAGACACTGAGGGGCGAGTTGGGTTAAGTGTCTTGCCCAAGGACACAACGGCAGTATTCACATGAGGCAGCTGCGATCGCACCACCAACCTGCGGGCCAGTGGATCTGACCACTCTGACCGAGCGGGGAGTCGAATCGCCGACCTTTGGATCAGAAGACAAGCACTCTACCACTGAGCTACTGCCGTCCCTGTTCCTCTGTTCCTCTGCGTCCTCTGTTCCTCTGCGTCCTCTGTTCCTCTACATCCTGTGTTTCTCTGTATCCTCTGCTCCTCTGCATCCTCTGCATCCTCTGCATCCTCTGCGTCCTCTGTTCCTCTACATCCTGTGTTTCTCTGTATCCTCTGCTCCTCTGCATCCTCTGCATCCTCTGCATCCTTTGTTCCTCTGCATCCTCTGTTCCTCTACGTCCTCTGTTCCTCTGCATCCTCTGTATCCTCTGCTCCTCTGTATCCTCTGTATCCTCTGTTCCTCTGCATCCTCTACTCCACTGTATCCTCTGTTCCTCTGCGTCCTCTGTTCCTCTGCATCCTCTGTATCCTCTGCTCCTCTGTATCCTCTGTTCCTCTGCATCCTCTACTCCACTGTATCCTCTGTTCCTCTACGTCCTCTATTCCTCTGCATCCTCTGTATCCTCTGCTCCTCTGTATCCTCTGTATCCTCTGTTCCTCTGCATCCTCTACTCCACTGTATCCTCTGTTCCTCTACATCCTGTGTTTCTCTGTATCCTCTGCTCCTCTGCATCCTCTGCATCCTCTGCATCCTCTGTTCCTCTGCATCCTCTGTTCCTCTACGTCCTCTGTTCCTCTGCATCCTCTGTATCCTCTGCTCCTCTGTATCCTCTGTATCCTCTGTTCCTCTGCATCCTCTACTCCACTGTATCCTCTGTTCCTCTGCGTCCTCTGTTCCTCTGCATCCTCTGTATCCTCTGCTCCTCTGTATCCTCTGTTCCTCTGCATCCTCTACTCCACTGTATCCTCTGTTCCTCTACGTCCTCTATTCCTCTGCATCCTCTGTATCCTCTGCTCCTCTGTATCCTCTGTATCCTCTGTTCCTCTGCATCCTCTACTCCACTGTATCCTCTGTTCCTCTACATCCTGTGTTTCTCTGTATCCTCTGCTCCTCTGCATCCTCTGCATCCTCTGCATCCTCTGTTCCTCTGCATCCTCTGTTCCTCTACGTCCTCTGTTCCTCTGCATCCTCTGTATCCTCTGCTCCTCTGTATCCTCTGTATCCTCTGTTCCTCTGCATCCTCTACTCCACTGTATCCTCTGTTCCTCTGCGTCCTCTGTTCCTCTGCATCCTCTGTATCCTCTGCTCCTCTGTATCCTCTGTTCCTCTGCATCCTCTACTCCACTGTATCCTCTGTTCCTCTGCATCCTCTGTTCCTCTGCGTCCTCTGCATCCTCTGTTCCTCTGCATCCTCTGCTCCTCTGCATCCTCTGTTCCTCTGCGTCCTCTGCATCCTCTGTTCCTCTGCATCCTCTGTTCCTCTGCATCCTCTGTCTTCTCCATCAAGGCCATGTGCCTGAGGATCATTTCATCAAGTTTCAGGTTTCCATGGAGATACAATTCAATTGACCTCACGCCTGTCGACCATGAATCACTGTACAATGAGTTCAAATGACGTTTAGATGACGTGAGGAGTTATGAGTTGTGCAGGAGCAGAGGAGCAGAGGATGAAGGGTTTGGTTGTTTTCAGGACGGACAAAGACTCGTCTCCGAGGAACCCTTTTGTGGTGATGTTTCACAACGGGACGATTCATTCTGACGAGGACATGAAAGTCATCAGCTCCTGTAAGATGAACATGCACAAGTTTCCCTTCGACACTCAGCAGTGCAACCTGACTGTGGGCTCGGCCATTTACACAGGTGAGGGGCCAGGGCTAAGCACTCAGGACCCATACACAGGTGAAGGGCCTGGGCTAAGCACTCAGGACCCCCACACAGGTGAGGGGACAGGGTTAAGCACTCAGGACCCACACACAGGTGAGGGGCCAGGGCTAAGCACTCCTGACCCACACACAGGTGAGGGGCCAAGGCTAAGCACTCAGGACCCACACACAGGTGAGGGGCCAGGGCTAAGTACTCCTGACCAGGGCGATGGGTTGATGTATGACTGTGAGTCTGAAGCAGATTTATATTATATATTATTATATAAACTATTACATAAACACGTTCTCCAGAGATTCCAAACAGTCACAGGTCAAACAGCAAACTTCTCTCTCCCCAGACACTTCCTCCTTCAGTGGGTTGGGTCATAAACTGGACTGGGGGGAATAAAGTCACGTATGTTCTGATCTTGATAATGATCCTCTTCGTTTTCATGCTAAAGTCACTTCTACAGAGACAGTTTAAATCATAGGATCAGATGGGATCAATATGGCGATACTTCATATCATCTGTTATCATATCTGCTGTAATAACCCCTTCATTGATCCAGCTCGACTCTGATGCTCCCTCATCCGCCTGAAGAGTGGCTCCAGCTCCAGTCTCCCTCGCATCTGTGAGAGTCAGATCACTCCTTCATCTGGAACTCCTCCAGGTTTCTACTTTTTCCCAAGGAGTTTTTTTTTGTAGTTTTTCCTGGCCGAGAAGGAGAGTCTAAGGACAGAGGACTCTGGGACATCGTCCCTCGCACCACAGACATTGTTGATTCATTTTTCACTGTCGCCCTCAGAGGCAACTGTTGTGATTTTGGGCGTTACAAAAATAAATTGAATTGAATTGAATCATTACACTCCTGATGCCCCGCCCTCGTGTCCCTGCAGCCGACGAGCTGCAGCTGCGTCCGTCCCTGAACTCGTCCCGGATCACAGAGTTCACTCGGGAGCTGCTCAGGACTCAGGGCGAGTGGGAGTTTGTCCAACTCTCTGTGGACAACTTCAACTACAGCTACTCCGGGCGGGACTGGGAGACGCTGGTCTACACGGTACGAACCAGGGCAGGGCGGAGCGAAGCGGGCCTTTCCCTTTCCCCCTCATCTTTCTCTTTACCCCTCCTCTCTCCTCCTTCCCTTCCTCACACTTCTCTCCTCTCTCCTTCAGTTCACAGTGAAACGGCGCCCCCTGCTGCATGTTATAAACCTTCTCATCCCTGTCATGTTCTTCTTGGTGCTGGACTTGGGCTCGTTCTTCATCTCGGACCATCGCAGTGAGAAACTGGGCTTCAAAGTGACTGTGCTTTTGGCCATTTCTGTTCTGCTGCTGATCCTCAACGACATCCTGCCGTCCACCTCCAACGACACGCCGCTCATAGGCAAGGAATACTACCACTACTACTAATACTACTGCTACTAGTACTACTACTAACCCTACTAGGTTCTTTAGGCCTTCTAACATAATTCTACTGCAGCGTCTTTGATCAAACCGTGACAGTTTGGTAAAAATGTTAATAAGAAACTTAACACACAAATATAATGATTATATGACTATAATGGTGTTTTTGCACACATTTCAGGCAAAGCCATAACATGGAAGTAACAAAGTGTTTAAAGTACTTCAGAAATAAAGCTGGTGATCACATTTATTGTCTTCCTCCTCTCAGCGACCTACTGTATCGTGATCTTTGCCATGATGTTAATCAGTGTCCTGGAGACCATCCTGGTCACGTTTCTGATGGACAGGAGCCACAGGTGGGTCTGAAATATGGAGTATTGCGTTGTGTAGTGTAGGGCTAGTCAACATAAGGCCCGGGGGCAAATTCAGGCCCTCCGAGTGATTTAATACGCCCCCCCCGACCCAAATAATAATACAAATTTAATTTTGATTTTAAAAATGCTGTTTACTGGTTTAATTGTGGGTTAGCATTGGATTAGAGCTGGTTTGGTCTTGTGTTTAGTCCTTGTTTGATTCTGGTTAAGTCCTGGTTCAGACCATGGTTCTAGTCGAGTCCTAGTGTGATTCTGGTTCAGCGCTGGGGGGACAATTTTGCATAGAATTTGTCCTTTAATATGTAATGTTTCTGTCATAAATCATCACTCTACCTATGACAGGAGCCAGAAGAACCCGAAGAGCGAGCGGGCCCTCAGGAGCAGAGGTGAGTGCAAACTTTAGGGTGGAAATGCAGAAGGCTTCTGTGTCAAATTCATGTTCTGCCTTTGGGCGCCAACGACCTTCAGGGTCGTCTTCTATTTAATGTTTGTGGGTTTACAGATGACGGCAGTCTAAAGATGGCCGACGGCAGTCTAAAGATGGCCGATGGCAGAAATGACCCTGGTCCAATACAACACGAGCTTCTGTGCATCTCTGACGAGGTAAAGCTGTGGTAGTTGTAGTAGTAGATGTATAACTTATAGTCGTTTTTGTGGAAGTAGTAGTAGTTATAGTAGTTGTAGAAGTATAGTTTTTGTATTTACTGTTAGTCAAGGCTATTCAGTTATATTTTCAGATTTTCTGGAGGGCCATTGTCTGGGGCCCGGAACTGCAAAACTGCACCACAATTTTATATTTTACATCCAACATCCACAAACAACTCACAAATTACTAATAAATCAAAGCTGAAAGTAAATCAAAATTATTACTAAATTACTCTGTGACTAAACCCAGAGTTAATCAATAACCAGATTTGAACCAGATCAGATCCAGGACTAGACCAGGTTTAAACCTTTAGACCTGTAGGTTTTAGGCTTAAAGGCGGTATGGACGATTTTTCGGCGATTTGAGAACGCAGGCAGAAGTGCGCATGCGCACTCCCCCGTGCGGACTGATACAACACACACGTGCGTTTGTTTATTAGCGCAACGGAGCGCATCGCATCTCTCGTCTCCCGTAGATTTCTGTCCACTTCTGCGTCAGCTCGAACTGTCTTTCTCCGTCTTCCCGTACACTGAGGGAACTATATTATGATAGATCCATGCGCTTAGGCACGCGGAAACGTGGGCACGAACCGCACGCGGCTGCAGGTGAGCGATAGGTGCGTTTTATGATTGATACGTGGCAGGACAAATGATTTATCCACGCCACGAGGAAATATGATAAAAAAATTTAATGAAAAAAATCGTCCATACCACCTTTAAGGTGTGATTTTTGGACCTTGAACACGACCATAAAACTATAAAACCACAAAATCTTAACCAGGACAATAAGGCTTTAAATAAATTACATTACAACATCTGGTGCAACTGATGGTAAAAGTTTAAAGTCAAATCTGGCCTAAAACTGTTTGGTTTAGCTGCGACTGAAAGGATTTTATTTATTCTTCTCTTTCATGTCTTTATCTATTTTGTGATTCTTGTCTTGTGTACGAGCGAACAAATAAACTTGCCTTGAACAGCTGCAGCAGTAGAAGTAGTACTTACTGTACTTCTAATACTGTAGTAGTGGTGTTCTAATACTGTAGTAGTAGTGATAAATACTGTTATAGTAGTAGTATGAATCCTCTGTGGAATAGCGCCCCCTGTTGATCGTCATCCACTTGCTTCCTCTGTGTCCTCAGTCTGACCCCAGCCTGAAGTCCTCAGAGTCCCACATCCTGGTCTCCATCCTGGACCAGTTTCATCAGCTGCAGAGGTCCGTGAGCGAGCGGCACGAGCCGCACGCGCACGGCTCAGTCTGGGCCAAACGCATCAACGCCGCCTTCTTCGCCCTCTACGTCCTGTGGGTGGCGCTGTTCCTGCCCTTCATGTACAGACAGTGGGTCAGCTCCTAGACCGGCGTGGAACAAAGTACTGAAGTAAAAGCACTTACAGGGGGCACATTTTGTCAAACGTCTTCAGAACTCGTACATACACAGTGTGGCTAATGCTAAGTGTGTCCTGTATGCTAAATGTGTACTGTTTGCTAAGTGTGTGCTAGTTTCTAAGGTTCAATCATGTTTGTAGATTTGTGGCACTTGGTGAAATAAAACACATTTTTTGTTGTCAAATTGTAGTAGTTATTATTGTCCACATTGTCGGAAACATGCAGCTCGACTTCTTCCATGCTCTGGTTACTCCTGCTGCCTTCAGCTCAGCGGCTCCTGCAGCAGATACGGCCCACGGCAGCTAACAACCAGCTCTAAGAGAACACGCTGCACTTTGCGTCTTATTTCACACATCATGAGCAATAACTGATGATTACTTATATTCCCTCCTCCTTCCATTGCAAAGAAGTCGTGAAAATCTTTATCTGGGCCGGCAGGACACCGTTTCTCTGGCGATGAGGGAGTGCGGTTTGCTAGCCATGTTAGCCTCATTAGCTTTGTTAGCTTACAATGCGTGCAGTTTTCCAATGGGGCCGTGGACCATACTGTTACCAGACTTGTGTCTTCCTTGTTCTTCTTCTTTGGGATTAAGTGGGTCAAACGATGATTTTAAAGTCGGGTTTTGCAGCAGCGGTGTGAGTGCGTCAGCCTAAAGCGCCGCCATAACCAACAGTAAAATGTGCTTTATTATTGTTGTGAGGGCACAAACAATCAAATGGATATAAGTATAAAATGTCATCATAACAGTGACTTTCCTGAGAAGATTGTCGGATTGTCCACAAATGTATCAGCTAAGATGTGTGAATGTGCATCTGTTCACAACGCTACATTCATCTGCACAAACACTTCAAATAATAAAACTATTGATACTGAAATATGACTCAAAGTGGATCTCCCTGTTATCTCTGTCTGTGATATAACGAGGCACTAATAAACTGACCTTTGGACCTTTTACAACATTCAAAGTGACCAGAGCTTTGCAACGAGAAACAGCTCTACACAAGAACAGCTTTTGACCAATGAAACTCAGTCGTTCACATCTGAACGTTTACAATAGTGGTCCCCAAACTACGGCCAGTGGACAAGTTACAAGTTACAGGTCAAATCTTGCGTGTAATTTATAGTAATTCATTAGTTCACACAAACACACCATATTTTCCTGGCCCGGCCCCTCGGCCAAATTTTAGAACCCAATGTGGCCCTCGAGTCAAAAAGTCTGGGGACCACTGATTTACAACATTTACAGCAGTTTTTCAGGCTGGAGCGTCTTTAGAAGGAGCCACGAGATTATCATTCACCTTTATTCAAAAGGATTTGTACAAGAAGTACTTTCAATACTTCATTTCTAGTGTGAATACTTAAGTACTTCAGAGCAAGACCCAAACTTACAAAAGGACTGACAGATAAAGGCGTTTGCTCAGAAGCACCTCAGCGGCTTCAAACCCTCAACAATCTGCTCCAGCACAGGTCAGTGTTACTAGGCCCACTACTATTACTGCTATTACTACTGCTACTACAACTACTACTACTATTGGTGGTGTAGTTTGGTACTTGGTCCTGCTCCAGGTCCATTTCTCTTCTGCTTCACACACTTACACTGTGATTCTCACTCTTATTTTTATTTAATACCACTAAAGAGAAAACTTCTGCTGCTGCTGTCAATCCTGCACTTTATGTCACCACTTCTTTCATTCAACTCAACATTAGTTTGTCAAATATCAAAATAAACTGCAATAAATGTCATTTCTGTGGAAGTGAAAGTCAAACTTAAAGTCCTCCATTTTGTCTTTGTTCTTTTTCTCTTCAAATGTGGATCTGGAACAGTTTTTACTCATGAAAATTCAAAAGTTTATTAAAATTTAATGTCAAACTGTGAAACTGGAGCAGAATGTAAAGAGGATTTAAATCTATCGATATACTTTTACAAAATTATCCAAGGTCTGGACTCAGTTCAGTTTTCGCTCTTTTGGTGTTTGACTTTTCTGATGGAAAAGACTGATTTTAGAGTGACTGATGTTGCCTTTGTGTTTCAGAGATGTCCTCCACAAGTGTCTGCTCTGAGCCCAAGCTGAAGGCCCTGAAGTCCTGCCTGGTCTGTCGGTCCTCGTTCTGTGAGACCCACCTCCAGCCTCATCTCACAGTCTCTGGGCTGAAAAGACACCAGCTGATGGAGCCTGTGGAGAACCTGGAAGACCAGATGTGCCCCAAACACCAGCGCCCCCTGGAGCTCTTCTGTGGCACTGACCAGAGCTGTGTCTGTTCCCTGTGTGTTCTAGAGCACAAGAACCATGAGCTGTTGTCTCTGGAGGAGGCGTGTGAGAGCAGGAGGTCCTCTCTGCTGCACACTCAGGCTCAGAGCCAGCACATGGTGGAGCAGAGGAGGCTGAAGGTCCAGGAGATCCAGCGCTGTGTGGAGCTCAGTGACACAGAGGTCCACAGAGAGAGGGCTGTGGGGCTGCAGGCCTTCACTGATCTCATGCAGTCTGTTCAGAGGCGTCAGGACCGGTTCTTAGAGGAGCTGCAGGAGAAGCAGAGCCGGAGCCACAAACGAGCCCAGGAGCTGGTGCAGCAGCTGGAACAGGAGATCTGTGAGCTGGAGAAGAGCAGTACTGAGGCGGAGCGGCTCTCACGCTCTCAAGACCCCCTCCACTTTCTACAGAGCTGCCCTGCACTCACGCCCCCTGCTGGGCTGAAGGAGTGGAGCAGCGTGAGCTTTGAGCCGGAGACGTGTGAGGGCAGTGCAGCCCGGGCTCTGTCTGAGCTGGAGAAACATCTCTCTGAAAACTTTAACAAAGTGTTTAAACAACTGGCCTCAGAGTCTAACAGGGCCGAGCTGAAGAGAGTGCTTCAGTTTGTGGCGGACGTCACTCTTGATCCAGACACTGCTCATCCTGATCTCGTTCTGTCTGAAGATCTTAAACAGGTTCATGACACTGATATGGAGAAGGAGCTCCCAGATTCTCCTCTGAGGTTTGATACTGGCCTTGTGTCCTGGGAAAGCAGAGTTTCTCCTCAGGCAGGTTTTATTTTGAGATTCAGGTCAAAGGGAAAACAGCCTGGACTTTAGGAGTGGCCCAAGAGTCCATCAACAGGAAAAGAGTGATCCATCCGAGTCCTAAAAATGGATTCTGGTGCATCAGGTTGAGAAACAAAGATCAGTACTTGGCTTGTACAAACTCTTCTGTCGGTCTGTCTCTGCAGCGAGCTCCTCAGAAGGTCGGGGTGTTTGTGGACTATGATGAGGGTCTGGTCTCCTTTTATGATGCAGATTCTGCAGATCTTCTCTTCTCCTTCAGCAGCTGCTGCTTCAGGGAGAAACTGTTTCCATATTTCTGTCCCAGTCCCGATTACAGAGGTTCAAATTCTGCTCCTCTGGTCCTCACTGCATTGGAGCCTTTCACAGGTCAAAGTGACTAAGAACAAGAATAAAAGTTCTGAACTTCAGTCAAATGTAACTGTGGATGCTTTTGATTCAATTTTGCACTGAAAGTACAAAGTTCTTCTCTTTATTGTTTCAGTTCTTTTGAAATGCCTGAGGGTTTTCTTTTAATCCTGTTCATGGTGACCTCCTGTGAGAGGGTTTTGGGTTCAATTCAAACTAAATATTATGTCTAGAAATTAGGACATGTTTTAAATGTTTAATCAATAAATCTGATTCTTTAACCATTCTCGTGTGTGAAATCTTCAGTGAGTGAGACTGATGTTTTTTTTTTTTCTGCTCAGTTTTCTCTCTGGACATTTAACCTTTGACCTTTAAAGTGTCTAGTCTTTTCTTCTTCCATTGAATCCACTTGATCCACAGATTTGTCTGGGAAATGTTCCTCCCACAGAGACATAAAGATCAGGCCTTAAAGTAGCTCCTACACACACCAAACTGTACAAGAGTCTGGCAGAAGCACACAAGGTTCTGAGTCTCATTTATCACACTCTTATCTAAAAAGCATTAAAAAAAAAACGTTGCCAAAATCAAAAATAAAGTGTCTAAACCAGATTTGGAGAGACTTATCCATGCGTAGGCTGTAACGGCCTGATCACTGGTGATGATGATGACGATGATGATGATGAATATTATTATTATTTGCTCTTGCTCTTTGTTTGTGTTCTTTGTTTTAAAAAAATAAATTAAATAATATAAATAAATAATAATATTGATATAAATTACACCCTATTTAATGTTATCATTAATATTATTTGCTTGAGAAAAACAAAAACAAACAAAAATGCTCTATTGGAAATCACTGGAAGGCTCTAAATAAAAATGTATTTTCCTCGTTATATTTTTGCCTGTGTGGCACTAAAAGATTCACATATTGTACTTGTCTTTTTTGTCAATTGTTTTTCAAACAGCAGAGCGTTTACAGCCTGAAACATTCGTGACGTTTGTGTTGTTGTGTTGCTCTTATTAAACACACCATTTAAACCTCTCTCTCTCTCTCTCTCTCTCTCTCTCTCTCGTCGAGTCCATTTATGTTGTTTCTGCAGCAGAAGAAAAGCCCATTATCTCCACCACAGAATCACATTTATGAAACATATTCATCCAAACCCAGGGCCATTATTCCAGAGCCGCCTCCTCCCGGAATCGATCGAGACGTTTGGGTTTGTCTGGTTGTCAGGGTCCGGTCGTCAGGGTCCTGTCGTCAACGTCCAACAGATGTGGACGGTTTGGATATGTGTGCTTTTCACAGGTAAAGACGATAATAACCTTTTGTTATTACATACATTTATCAAGATTTACGCTCACTGTTATTGCTTAAATTGATTGAAATGGCAGAAAACGGCGATGAGGTTCAAACGTTTGAATATTTAATACTAAAAGTCAAAGGTATTTCAGAATATCTCTAGAGTCAAGTACTTTTCAGATTCATTATTATGATTTATTTCTGTTAAACGATGAATTGTTCTTAGAAGTCTGAATGCTAAAGAGCTTGGATTTATATTTGATAAAGATTCTTCTGCAGCTCGTCTTTTGTCTTTGAGATGAACAAAAGTGAAATAAGTGATTCTGATTTACGGGTTTTGTTTCTGGTTTATTTTGGTTAACAACAAATGGATGAAAGACGCAGATGAAAGAGAGAGAGATTATGTTTAAATGTGTCCAAAGGGTTTGAAACGGCTTCAGTTCCAGACGTGGAAGTCCAAGTCAAGTCCAAGTCAAGTCCACATCAGGACCAGGTCAAGTCCAGGTCAAGTCCAGGTCAAGTCAAATCCAGGTCAAGACCAGGTCAAGTCCAGGTCAAGTCTGAGTCAAGTCTGAGTCAAGTCTGAGTCAAATCCAGGTCAAGACCAGGTCAAGCCCAGGTCAAGTCAAATCTAGGTCAAGACCAGGTCAAGTCCAGGTCAAGTCTGAGTCAAGTCCAAGTCCAGGTCAAGTCTGAGTCAAGTCCAGGTCAAGTCCAGGTCAAGTCTGAGTCAAGTCAAGGTCAAGTCCTGGTCAAGTCCAAGTCAAGTCCAGATCAAGTCCAGGTCAAGTCCAGATCAAGTCCAGGTCAAGTCCAGGTCAAGTCCACGTCAAGTCTGAGTCAAGACCAGGTCAAGTCCAGATCAAGTCTGAGTCAAGTCTGAGTCAAATCCAGGTCAAGTCCAGGTCAAGTCTGAGCCAAGTCCAAGTCCAGGTCAAGTCTGAGTCAAGTCCAGGTCAAGTCTGAGTCAAGTCAAGGTCAAGTCAAGGTCAAGTCCAGGTCAAGTCTGAGTCAAGTCCAGGTCAAGTCCAGGTCAAGTCTGTGTCAAGTCCAGGTCAAGTCCAGGTCAAGTCTGTGTCAAGTCTGTGTCAAGTCCAGGTCAAGTCCAGGTCAAGTCTGAGTCAAGTCCAGGTCAAGTCCAGGTCAAGTCCAGGTCACGTCCAGGTCAAGTCTGAGTCAAGTCCAGGTCAAGTCTGAGTCAAGTCCAAGTCAAGTCCAGGTCAAGTCTGAGTCAAGTCCAAGTCAAGTCCAGGTCAAGTCTGAGTCAAGTCCAGGTCAAGTCCAGGTCAAGTCTGAGTCAAGTCCAGGTCAAAACCAGGTCAAGTCCAGGTCAAGTCCAGGTCAAGTCTGAGTCGCTGACCTTCAAGTCCACATTTTCAGCGTTTTTATTGTTTTTTTAATTGATCCTGAGGAAATATCAGAATGTAAATATTGTGTGTTTGTGTCTTTAATGTTTTATTCATGGAAACTGAAAGTGTGACCGGCTGAACACGGGAGAAGTCTGAACCCAGAGTCCAGGTCAAGAAAATCCTGATTTGTGGTTTCGAAAAGCGTCAAGTGAAACCAAATAAATACACAAATAAACTGAGCCTGACGTGTTTGACGGAGAGTGAATCTACACGCGACATACGAGAGGATTTCACACGGTTGTGGAGTTTAAATAAAGAGTCTTTAAAGGTGCACTATGTAACCTTTAGAGCGCTGGCTTGTCCATGTTAACCTGGAATATTCCACTGTATTATTCCACTGTATCATCTTGGATTTAGTCAGATATTTTGTTAAATTTGTTTTGAAAAAATATGATAATTTTAGTTTGATTTGTATGTGTATATATATATATATATATATATATATATATATATATATATATATATATATATATATATATATATATATATTGTAAATATAAATTCTAGTTTGCATATGCTAATCAAATATATATATATAGAAAGTTGCTAGTTAGTATTTCAATTAAATATATAAATTGTTGGGGAAAAATGGCTAGTTTGCTGAAAGAAATGCAAAAAAAAAGTTAGAAAAACAAGTTTGTAAAAAATGCAAGTTTGTAAAATAAATAAATATACATGAATAAAACAAAGAAACAACTAGACAAAATCTGCACAATATGCTCTAAATCCAGATGAATCCAATCCTGCGGCGCTTCTGTGGACTTGTGTTATTAATGGGGCAGAGTCATGATTGTCTCTCTCATGTTGATGCTTTCTAAACCGACCTAAATGCTTTCTCCGACCGCGGAACACGACACGAGCTACAGATGATCACAACGGACCACAAATGAAACCTTGTTGTTTCCTGGATGTGTTTTTGGACAGAGAGAAACAATAAGATGCAGTTTAGACGATAGAACTATCTTTAAAAATGATCCGAGAGTAAACACAATCCCAAGTGCACTATGGGATTGTGTAGTAGAAAGAACATTATGCCTAAATATTGTATTGTGACTTAAAGGTACACTGAGATGCTTCATTGAGAATATTACACATATAATTACCCAAAAATACTTTGTTAAGCGCGTGCGTGTACAACAGGGATGATTATCGGGTTAATCGATGAATGTGATTATTCAGGTCACAATATAATGGTAAAAAAAACACAAATAATCGTGGCAATTTTAGAAGCCTTTTTAGTTTAATCTATTGTCCAAAAAATGAACATAACTTTTTGATCTGGCTGTTTTTGTCATATTTCTGATCATTAGCATCACTGCCTCACGGTGTCATCTTTGAAGTATTTATTTATTTTGGCTCAACAAAAACCTCATATTAGGACAGAAAGTGGTGACATTAACAGTGAGTTGTTTAACCCAAGTGGTTCTCAAACTTTCTACATCAAACAGTATAATACGAGGTCTAAATGAGGCTTGAATCAGGTCTAATAAAGGACAAGACGATGACGAGGCAAGTTCTAAAGCAGGACTAACACAAAGAGGACAGAAATGTGGATTAAATGGACTTAACCGACAATTTATCTACAAAAGAATCTGCGTGCTCGCACTGCAGTTTGAGAACCAACGATGTCTCGTGTGCACGTTGAGAAGACCAAAGCGTTTAATGGTCAATCACGCTACACGGTCCACGACTGTTCTGCTCTGACACGTGCTACTGACTGTGTCCTGCAGGGGGCGTGCTGTCAGAGAAGACCACACGAGAGCGCGTTTAACGGTCCATCACGTTCAGACTGTTCCGCTCTGACACACGTGCTACTGACTGTGTCCTGCAGGGGGCGTATTGTCGGAGAAGACCTGCCGGTTCCATGATGTTCTGGACCACCTGAACCTGACGACGAGCAGGGAGCTTTACTACATGACGCGGCCCGTGAACAACCACACGCAGCCCACGCTGGTCACCATCGAGCTGAGCCTCTACGCCATCCTGGATGTGGTCAGTCATTAAAACGGAAAAGAACGGTTTAGTTGGGGATATTGGCGGGTTTCAAAATGCTTTTTTTCCCTCCTTTTGCCCTGGAACGCTGCTCGAACTGGGAATGCACGATTTCGCGGCGACGTCATCTTCCGGGACTCTCGCCCTAGTGACGAGCGCCACCATTTTGCGAGGGGTCGACAACTCCGTGGTAACCGCTGACCGACACGTACCATGCCAGAGCCTTCGTCAGTTTAATACAAAGTGTGCCGAAATCCTGCGTCGTCTTCGGGTGAAATAATCACTTGCACCAAAAAGAGGACTCCAAAATCCAAATGGACATAGGTATCTCTGCTTAGAAGACGCATCCAATCACTAGTTTGTCGGAAAACATATGTGAGCAATCGGTCGTGTGTGTGTCTGTCAGCGGTTACTGCGGAGTTGTTGACCCCTCGCAAAATGGTGGCACTTGTCACCAGGGTGAGAGTACTGCGAAATTGTGTATTCCGAGTTATAAACTGGAAGCTGGTCATTGGTCTTTCGCTTCAGATACGAAATCAACTGTGATGTGTCAGAGCCAGCTTAGCCAGCACGTTTAGCATGTCTTTAGCGCCGTGCTAATCTCGGGCTCTGTAACAAATGGACCACAATGTGTTTTTTCAGGTGGAGAAAGACCAGAAGTTCATCCCTTACGTCTGGACCGTCATGGTGAGCGCTATTTCAGACTCAGATGCTTGATATTAAAGCTCCACTGTGTAACTTTAGGAATGTTTTTGAGAAGGAAACTAAATTAAAACATGGCATAATATCTCAATTTTAGTTTGGCGTCATTTGTGGCCTTTAAAGTGACGTATGACGCATTTTTACGATTTTTGTTTGGTGTATTTATATCCGTCGTACATATAAATGATAGTTTTACCCCAATCGAGCAGGTATTTGTGGAGAAAATGTTGAAAAATCGGTGGAAAATGACAGGAAGTGACATCACACCAGAACACTCGTACAGGAAGTGACATCACACCAGGGACACTCGTACAGGAAGTGACATCACACCAGGGACACTCGTTCCAGTCAACGTTTATGCAGAATTTACTCTAAAGAAACACCTTTTTTGACTCTAAACACTAATTCAACAAAATAAAGTCGCTCTCGTATATTTTTATTTGTCAAATTTTTTAAATGTGACATTAGATGAGTTTTGGCCTGGTGTTTGCTGGGTAATTTCCTACTGTGATGTCATCAATTACAAACAGGAAGTGAAATTATAAACCTAAAAAATGTGCTATTCTGAGATAAAATTTTTTGAACATTCATACATATATTTTTTAGCACAATTCAAAATGTGTTTATCTTAACCGCATTTTAGTTCAATGAGTCATCCGACCCGTAGGGGGCGCTTCAATATCACGTTTTGTTTATGTTTTTTAATGACACGTTCATTATGTCTTGGCTTAAATCCAGAAATGGCAGAACGACTTCATCTCGTGGAACAAAGACGACTTCTGTGGCATCGACAAAGTGTCCATTCCCACCGAGGTTCTGTGGAAGCCCGACATCACCATTGAAGAGATGTATGACTCTACGGAGTAACTACATGTTTACTACAAACTATACTATACACCCGTGTCACAGACCGTTTGGCGTAACTACACTTTTACTACATTATACACCCGTGTCACAGACCGTTTGTCACCAGGCAACGCGACGAGATCCTACAAGGTCCGGTTCGCAAAGCATGAAAAAGACCTTAAGGTTTTGGCTTTTGGTTTCCTCTGGTTTTTATGGCTTCAGAAAGATCAACGTTGGTGGATCTCGATTTTCGACATTCCGTTCAAAACGTGGTGAACCTCCCCCGCCCCGCCCGTTCTCCCTCCGAGATTAGAACGAGTGTGAACAGTGTTTGGCCAACAGGGTGGAGAAGGACAAAGCCCCGCCCAGCCCTCACCTGTTCATCCGCTCCAATGGAGAGGTGGAGGTCCAGAACGACCAGGTGTTGGTCAGCACCTGCAGGATGAAGGTCCACCGCTTTCCCTTCGACACTCAGAGCTGCAGCCTGTCCTTCAAGTCCGTCATCCACACAGGTCATCCTCTGCTCCCTCTGACTGTCTCCTCTGCTCCTCTGACCATCTCCTCTGCTCCTCTGACCTTCTCCTCTGCGGCTCTGACCTTCTCCTCTGACCTTCTCCTCTGCTCCTCTGACCTTCTCCTCTGACCTTCACCTCTGCTCCTCTGACCCTCTCCTCTTCTCGTCTTCATCCACTCCCCCTCTCCTCTGCATCTTCTGCTCCTCTGACCTTCTCCTCTTCTTGTCTTCATCCTCTGCCCCCCTCCTCGTCATTGTCTACTTGTCTGACCCTCTCCTCTTCATCCTCTTCCCCCCTCTGCATCCTCTACTCCTCTGACCTTCTCCTCTGCTCCCCTGACCTTCTCCACTGCTCCCTCTGACCCTCTCCTCTGCATCCTCCCCATCCTCTGCCCCCCTCCTCTGCCTCCTCTGCTCCCTCTGACACTCTCCTCTTCATCCTCTCCTCCCTCTGACCTTCTCCTTTGCTCCTCTGACCCCCTCCTCTGCATCGTCTCTTATGCAGTCAAAGACATTCTCTTGGTGGCCAGTGAGAACTCGAAGGAGGCCACGGAGCAGTCTAAAGAGGTGATGAGGACGCAATACGAGTGGCTCTTCATCAACATTAAAATACTCAACACCACGACGGACGAGGACCAGGACATGGTGGTTTACACGGTACGTACCGGGACACTTCCCCCCCTGCTCCGGTGCGTTCCCGGGGTCCGCTGTGTTCCATTAGCGCGGCCCCAGAGTTAGCGCTAATGCATTTTTGATTGAGGAATTAGCATTAGCTTCCGAACATCACGACTGAGGGGAAAAACAGGGCGTTTTTGGCGACTGACAACCTCTCGACCAATCGTGAGCAACACCAAAACGTTGTTAGAAAACATGGTGTAGATTGCTACCGTTATCGATTAGCTCCCATTTATTTCAAGGTATTTTAAAGGTTGAATGGACAATTTTTTGGGCAGAAATCTAAGTCTTATTTCCTCGTGGTGTGGACTGCCGATTAGTCCTGGCACGTATCAATAATAAAACGCACGTATCGCTCTCCTGCAGACTCGTGCGGTTCGTCCCCACGTTTCCGCGTGCCTAAGCGCATGCATCTATCATAATATAGTTCCCTCAGTGTACGGGGCAAAATGAAGACGGAGAAAGACAGTTCGAGCTGACGCAGAAGTGGACAGAAATCTACAGGAGACGAGAGATGCGATGCGCTCCGTTGCGCTAAGAAACAAACGCACGTGTGTGTTGTATCAGTCCACACGGGGGAGTGCGCATGCGCACTTCCGCCTGCGTTCTCAAATCGCCGAACAATCGTCCATTGCGCCTTTAAGAGTCCATAACTAACTTACAGCTCAATTTTCTCAACACAAATGGTGAATCAAAACTATGTCTTTGTCGCCAATATTTTTTGAGCTATTTCGGCCAGATTTAAGACATGTTTTAGGAGTCTGTTAGCATGCCAGCACAGATCGCTAACGATAACAATCTACACAAAACAGCGCTACACGTTGTAATTCTTTCTAACTTCGCTCTGTTGTTCTTCTTGTGTGCTTGAGCGGTCGCCAAAACAGACCTGGATTTTCATCATTTGTGACGCTTGGACGCTAACACACACACTCTGCCATGAAAGCCACATTAGCGCCGATGCATGGAACGTCTTCTCTTCAGGTCAACATGAAGCGTCGCTCTCTGCTCTACATCGTGAACTTCCTGTTGCCGGTGATGTTCTTCCTGTGTCTGGACCTGGCCTCGTTCTTGGTGTCTCACGGAGGTGGAGAGAAGCTCACCTTTAAAGTCACCGTTCTGCTCGCCGTCACCGTTCTTCAGCTCATCCTCAACGAAATCTTGCCATCCTCCTCGGACCAAATCCCACTTATCGGTACAAACGGGTTTGTGGTTCAAATCCCCTACATCAAGCAGAAGCAGCACTAGCCTGGGCATCCAGAACCTGCTGCATTGAGTCTAGACAGTTCAAATCTGAGCTGCTAGTTATGACCATTTTCCCTTATGACCTTTTTGGTAGCATGTGTCTCTGAAAAGTGGAAAACATCAACCCTAGAATGTCCCTGTGCAGAACATTTGTTTAGAACCCTTTCTGATTCTGATTCAGATTCTAATAATTCGATTTTCTGAACATAGGCAATAATTCGGTAGCCCAACAAATAATAGTCTACATTTACAACTACAATTGAAGGCCTTGTTTAGATTATGATTTAAATTTGTAAGATTATCGCATAAAATTTTGATTTTCTCCATCATCTGAGGACCCCCGAACCCCCAGGTTGAGAACAACTTGGTGAATCTACTTCTAATCTAATTTAGTTTGAGACAGAACCTGTTCTTGACAATTTTTCTTTACAAAGTGCTTTGAAAAGCGTGGCTTCTGCGACACTTTCAGAACCAGTTACCGTTGTCCGGGTCTATCGCGAATCAGGTCCGTAGAATGAACGATTGTTGGAGTGAATATAACATGAGGTCCTCTGCTCCGACAGCGATGTACTGCATCGGGATCTTCGCTATGATGCTGGTGAGTCTGCTGGAGACGATCTTGGTCATGTACCTGATGAAGAAGGACGATCATCCAGTCGAGCATAAAGTGGAGGAGGAGGAGACCATGGGCTGCGTTACTGAGGACACCAGAGATCACGGCATGTTCGGTCACATCTTCCACCGAGGTACTGCACTCCATGCACTCCACACAATCCTCGTGAACCTCCGGCTAATGTTGAGGGATCTTCAGGGCCGATCACATGGGCATTCACACCTATAGATTCAAATCGTTTTCATCGGAGTTTTCACACTAGAGCAGACCGAGCAGCCGGACATGCGCTCGGTCAAACGATGAGTAGCTGCGTCTGATGGTGTGGACCAGTGAGACCGTTTAAAACCACTTAAATGCTTCATGTTTAGAAGTGCGACATGTATAAATCTCATAAGACAAAAGGAACGTATCGAATGCTTGAAGGTCTTTTCTGGACAGTAGGAATCACTCACACTCGCACGGCGCTGCTCCAGCGGCCGTGTCGTAGCAGCGCCGGGCGAGTGCAGTGGACTTTTCTGTGACCTCTGAACTCTGAACCTGTTCTATTTCCAGGCCTCGGTCACAGCGGGCACAATTACGATGCAGAAATGTCTTCAGGTGGGACAGAAGAGAATTTTCACCAAAACTCCTCTCAACTCAATGTAAGACGAGAGCATGGGCTCCGAACAGAGGTGAAAGGTTAGAGAGGAGACGTTTA
The DNA here is from genome assembly GCF_026437365.1 of Eucyclogobius newberryi. NCBI lineage: Eukaryota > Metazoa > Chordata > Actinopteri > Gobiiformes > Gobiidae > Eucyclogobius > Eucyclogobius newberryi. Next base: position 7,186,922 of record NW_027315835.1, on the reverse strand, counting down.
TCCAGCAGCTGTAAAAGCCTGTGGTTTGGACTGTTTGTTGTTTCAGTTTAAACGGCATCGATTTGAAGTCTCTCTTTCAATTTGAAATACATTTTAAAACCATTTAATTTGAAAACTGTGATTGATCAATTTAAGGGGGAAAAGGGATTCTGACCTGTCCAGCCCAATGTCACATGATCTGATCGTATGGCAACTAGAGCTCGACATCCTTTTGCGATTTCTCCGACAAGATTAGATTTGCCATTTGTGTTTGAATAAGATTGTGTTCGAATGTGAAATGCTTCCAGGAAACATGACAGAAAGACTGAAATATAAACTGACAAGACATTTGTGCAGATCTAAACCACAAGCTGTGCTGTTTGTGCGCAGAACAAGACAGGATGTTGTGTTGTTTGTGGAGGAAATGATGACACACAGTCCGAACCGCTCTTTATAACCTCCTCTCGTTTCCACGACGCCGGCCTTTCAGGACACGCGAGGCAAAGTGTCGGAGGAGAGCGTTGCCCTGGAGAAGATCCTGGACGAGCTGAAGCGTGTGGAGCACTCTCTGCTTCACCTGAGCAGACGCCACGAGGAGCCGGGAGAATGGACGCGGCTCGCCAAGAGGGTCAACAAGGTCTTCTTCGTGGTCTACGTGGGCGTGGTCACCACCTTCCTGGTTTACGTCTTCATCGAGTGGCAAAGGGAAGACTAACGCCAGTGGCATCAGTAAAACGTATATAAATAAAAACATAAAATAGAGGAATTAGAGCATATTAAAATCTGAATATTAGTCCCATTTTGACCATTGTTTTTTAAATGTGTCTCTTTTTAAGTCCTGAGGTCGAGACCCTTTAAGACGCTCAGAACCAGAACCACAACACGTGTTCAAAGCCCGACTGAGATCCCATCCAAACACTACTGTTTATGACAAAAAATAATGACAATAATCTACTATTAAATCAACAAATGCAGTAAAAATAGTAAATGTGTTTGAATCAGACGTGTTTTTACTTCATATTTTGTGATATTCTGAGTTTAATCCCAGTTTCTCCAGTGAAATCACATCATGTTCCACTGAAACTTTTTTTAAAGCGTTTATTATTTAATGCAACAATATGAATCCATAACGAGCTAATTTTCCTGTAAAACACCGCCCCCTGCTGCCAGACTCAAGCACTGCATGTGATCTTCATCGTAAACGTGAAATAAAAACGTTTGAACAAGAAAATGTCTTTTTATTATTTAAAAATTATTGTATGAAATTAAAGGTGCACTATGTAACTTTACGGTTCAGCTCGAGGAGCCTGGTTCTGTATTTGGGTGTGCAGACTTAGTATATAGAAGTATATAGAAATACATAAAAGTATATATAACTATATATACGTATACATAACTATATATACGTATATATAAGTATATACGTATATAGAAGTATATAGAGGCACACAGAAGTATTTGGAAGTATATAGAGGCAAATAGAAGTATATAGAAGTATGTAGAAGTATATAGAAGTATATAGAATTATATAGAAGTATATAGAAGTAAACCTCCCTAAAAAAATAAAAATACAGTCACACTTTGTTGTCTATTGTCGGGCCATAAAAGTAACTATAGTCATCAAAAAGGGATTATTGCAGTAAGTGACAATACGACTTCAAATAATGTGTTGCAAAACATTTTCTTACCAAATCAAACAGTCCAAACCAGGACTAAACCAGAACTAAAGCAGGCTTAAACCAGGACTAAACCAGGTCTAAAGCAGGTCTAAAGTAGGACTAAACCAGGTCCAAACCAGGACTAAACCAGGTCTAACCAAGGTCTAAACCAGGTCTAAACCAGATCTAAACCAGGACTAAACCAGGACTAAACAAGGACTAAACCAGGTATAAACCAGGACTAAACCAAGACTGACTTTAAACAGGGAAAGTTTCCATTAAACTTGTGTAAATTACTTTTATTTTTCAAATGTAAATATTTGATTCTTCCCCAAACATCTGATCAACTCATGATCAATTGAACAAATATTCTTAAACACTTCAACACAACAAGGACTTAAAGCGCCTTGAATGAAACAGAAGGAAACATTTGAAGACAAAAGTGTGTGTCGTCCTCCAGGCCACGACTCCAGACTTCTACCAGAGGATTGTGAGTTCAGATATCCATTAGAAACATTTGAATGCTTTGATTTGTTACAATGAGATGATTCAAACACATTTGTGTGTTTGTTCAGATCATCTTCACTCAACAGTCCATCATGAGGCCCAGAGTCAAGTCGTCCGTGTCGTTGGGAGCGTGAGTTCAAATACACCTCATCATCTTCTTCAACTGGAACATTCTGTGTCCTTCAACTCTCATCTGGGCTTTTCAAACTTCAACTAAAGTCAAGATCAATGATCGAAGCCGAGACTTGAACCCATAACCCTCTCGCAGGAGGTCACCATGAACAGGATTCAAATAAAGCTTCAGACATTTCAAAAGAACTGAAACAATAAAGAGAAGAACTTTGTACTTTCAGTCCAAAATGTAGTAAATAGTATCCACAGTTACATTTGACTGAAGTTCAGAACTTTTATTCTTGTTCTTAGTCACTTTGACCTCTGAAAGTCTCCACTGCAGTGAGGACCAGAGGAGCAGAGTTTGAACCTTCATAATTGGGAAAGGGACTGAAATGTGGAAACAGTTTCTCCCTGAAGCAGGAGCCGCTGAAGGAGAAGAGAAGATCTGCAGAATCTGCATCATAAAAGGAGACCAGACCCTCACTATAGTCCACAAACACCCCGACCTTCTGAGGAGCTCGCTGCAGATACAGAGGGACAGAAGGGTCTGTACAAGCTATGTACTCATCTTTTTTTTTTCAACCAGATGCACCAGAATCCATCCTCAGGACTTAGAGTGATCTTTCCATTCCTGTTGATGGACTCTTGGGCCACTCCTAAAGACCACTTAGTTTTCCCTTTGACCTGAACCTCAAAGTAAGACCTGCCTGAGGAGAAACTCTGCTTTCCCAGAACAGAAGGACAAGAATCAAACCTCAGAGGAGAATCTGGGAGGTCCTTCTTCACATCACCAACATGAACCTGTTTGAGATCATCCGACAGAACGAGCCATGGAGCTGCGGTGTCTAGATCCAGAGTGACGTCCACCACAAACTGCTGCACTCTCAGTAGTTCTAATCTTGAATGCAGTTTGTTAAAGTCTTCAGAGAGATGTTTCTTCAGCTCAGACAGAGCCCGGGCTGCACTGCCCTCACACTCCGGCTCAAAGCTCACGCTGCTCCACTCCTTCAGTCCAGCAGGGGGCGTGAGTGCAGGGCAGCTCTGTAGAAAGTGGAGGGGGTCTTGAGAGCGTGAGAGCCGCTCCGCCTCAGTGCTGCTCTTCTCCAGCTCACAGATCTCCTGTTCCAGCTGCTGCACCAGCTCCTGGGCTCGTTTGTGGCTCCGGCTCTGCTTCTCCTGCAGCTCCTCTAAGAACCGGTCCTGACGCCTCTGAACAGACTGCATGAGATCAGTGAAGGCCTGCAGCCCCACAGCCCTCTCTCTGTGGACCTCTGTGTCACTGAGCTCCACACAGCGCTGGATCTCCTGGACCTTCAGCCTCCTCTGCTCCACCATGTGCTGGCTCTGAGCCTGAGTGTGCAGCAGAGAGGACCTCCTGCTCTCACACGCCTCCTCCAGAGACAACAGCTCATGGTTCTTGTGCTCTAGAACGGAGCACGTGACGCACACGATTTTCTCATCAATTTCACAGAAGAGCTCCAGGGGGCGCTGGTGTGTGGGACACATCCTGTCTTCCAGGTTCTCCACAGGCTCCATCAGCTGGTGTCTTTTCAGCCCAGAGACTGTGAGATGAGGCTGGAGGTGGGTCTCACAGAACGAGGACAGACAGACCAGGCAAGACTTCAGGGCCTTCAGCTTGGGCTCAGAGCAGACGTCACATGACACATCTCCAGGTTTTGAACGCTTTGATTTTGACTTTTCAGCCTCTAGTTTAAACTGAGAGACCATCTCCAAGAGTAAACAGTTGACGCTGAGTTCAGGTCTTCTGTCATAGCTCTTGTTACACAGAGGACATGTGCAGGGCCCCTCAGGGGCCCAGGCCTCACAGATGCAGCGTTTGCAGAAGTTGTGTCCGCATGCAGTGGACACTGGCTCAGAGAACACCTCCAGACAGATGGAACACTGGAAAGTCTCCTCAGAGCTCCTTTCACTTGTGGAGGACATCTCTGAAACACAAGGTCAACATCAGTGACTCTAAAATCAGTCTTTTCCACCAGAAAAGTCAAACACCAGGAGGAAAAGTGAAACCTGCTGAACTCTCAAGAGTTTGTGAAGTCACAAAAATCACACACTTCATCTTCCTGACAAGGTCAGAGAAAGAGCTTTCATTTTGAAAGGTTCCAGGAGGTGATTAAGAAAACTGAACCAGACCAGACAAGTTATATTTTCCTAATAGAATAATACATTTGTACAAATATATTTAAAACAAGCCGTTGACTCTTGGTCATTGGAATAGAATCTTAAGTATATTTATTGATTTAAATCATCTTTACATTCTGCTCCAGTTTCACAGTTGGACATTAAATTCTAATAAACTTTTGAACTTTCAGGAGTAAAAACTGTTCCAGATCCACATTTGAAGAGAAAAAGAACAAAGACAAAATGAAGGACTTTAAGTTTGACTTTCACTTCCACAGAAATGACATTTCTTGCAGTTTATTTTGATATTTGACAAACTGATGTTGAGTTGAATGAACGAAGTGGTGACATAAAGTGCAGGATTGACAGCAGCAGCAGAAGTTTTCTCTTTAGTGGTATTAAATAAGAATAAGAGTGAGAATCACAGTGTAAGTGTGTGAAGCAGAAGAGAAATGGACCTGGAGCAGGACCAAGTACCAAACTACACCACCAATAGTAGTAGTAGTTGTAGTAGCAGTAGTAATAGCAGTAATAGTAGTGGGCCTAGTAACACTGACCTGTGCTGGAGCAGATTGTTGAGGGTTTGAAGCTGCTGAGGTGCCTTTGAGCAAACGCACACTGTTTCCTGCTTCAGTCTGTGAGAGCAGAGGGAGGAGTCAGGGAGGCAGAGGGAGGAGTCACAGAGGCAGAGGGGTGAGGTACAGGTGAGACAGGTTTATCTGTGAGTCATGCTGCAGATCTTGACATTGGCAAATTATTTTGTAGAGCACAATTCAAAGTGCTTCACAACAGGAAACAGATGCGTCAAAATCACAAAACATTCATTTCTATTCATTAAGCTGTTACGCCTATTTCGCCCCATGCACAATGGTTGAACCCAAATGGCATTGCTTATTGAACGAGGATCTTACGTTCCACATGTTAGTGTGCTATCATTAGAAAGCTTAGGCCTTCTAGTTTCTGCAGATGTGCAGATGACACACTGTCAGGGCTTCAGAACTTACACTACAGAAGCCCAAACATTCAAAATACATCCTTTTTTTAGTCTCGCCTGAATATTGTCAATTTGTAATGGTCCTGAGCATGACATACTTCATTGTGTGCTTATGCTGTTCACTGTACATGATGTTTATCATGACAACAACTGTGTAAAGTTTCAGATCTCTGGGAACAGGCATTTTGGTGCTGTTGACCTTTTTGTATCAAAAAGTCTATTCGGAACAAGTGATCCAAATATGTGCCAACTGTGCCAAACTGTTTTATTACAATTTTAGCTCCTCTATGATAATAAAACATTTGATGTTTTGTAGGCCACTAATACCTATTATAACTGCTAAAAACAATGTATGTGAAAATGTGTAAATTTGAGTTTACCCATGAATTTCCCATATAGAGGTGAAAAAAGAAAATTAATAATGTTTTTATTTTATTTTCTAACAAAATGCGCGTCCAAAAGGCTAACAAAATCAGAAAACGTGATTCGTAAAATCTAGTCGCCTCCTGCCGAGAAATCTGGCTCGACGATTCAGTGTGAGGAAGCCCTAAATCCCACCCACCGTTTGAAAGCTTGGCTCATTGGCTAGAATAATATGTCAATCAAAGTGTTCTACGTCATCTTAAGCACGTGCAATCTGGATGTAAACAAGAAGACCGCATGCGTCGGAAGCGGCTCATTTTTTCCCCCGGAGACTGTAAAAAAACGTGGACAGAATTCATGGATGGTCTCATTCTGTAGCTAACAGTCGGAAGAAAAGATCGATGCCAAACATCATCTTATAACTCGAGTGTTGGTCATGAATATTTTCACAGAAGAAAACTTTGTTTACTTGACAATATCTCAAAATTGGATTACTTCAGGAAAAATACAAGTGGATATTGTTTTTCTGTGGATTATTACGGATGGAACGAGTCCACTTACTGAAGGAGTGAACGTGGATGAGGCCGTCATAATTCGCAAAACAGGTAAGACATTTTGATGAAAAGTTGAGACTTTATGACAAATTATTGGAAATTGCTTCTTGGGGCATATTATTCAATGTAAATCAATGACATATTTGTTTTGTTGAGAAAATTATCTTTAAAATGATGTATAACGTGCTGGTATTGACAACGAAAAGAAAAGTGATGATGTTATAGAACTTTTGAAATATGGTAATCGCCCGCGCGAGGGCGGGTGGATGTGAACAGGTTAAATTCAACTGCTTTGTTGACAAGAATCATACATTTTGTCTGTACTTAGTGATTTTTGTGGGCTCATTTAAAAAATGCTATGGCCGAGTCAAAAATCCAGTTTTTCATGATTTATTTAGTGCAAAAAAGTGAAGAAGAATAAACAAACCCTCGTTCTATATACAAAGTGCAAAAAAAAATAGGACAAACATATTTGCACTTTGACATCCGGAATTTTAGGTTCTCGGGTTTCTGTTTACTGCCCAGGTGCTGCTAGCTCTGCATCCACACTCCATCTCATTTGGCAACTAAAACAGCCCTGCTTAAATACTCTTATGCCCCTCCCACAGGCATACATTACCCAACCAAAATTAATGTTATAAAATCAACACAATTCTGCCCAAGTTAATACGTAAAAAATATACCCCAGATAAATCAGAACATTACTCCACCATTCCTTCGCTGAATGGGCAGCTCTACTGCAAGTAAATAACAAAACACTAACAAATAAACCCCTATGATCACATGATCATTCCTACCACGCTGTACGATAAAATGCGCCCCGTTTGTGAAATACGCTCATTTGGTAAAGTATTCATTCATTTCCAGAAAAGGGGTCGATGTCATGATTATGTTCTCACAAACCTTCAGATTAACAAGCAAAATTAGATTTTAATACATTAATTAATTTAGATATTTTATTATAGAATTGTTAAATGCCTAATACAGGATGGTGTCCCACATAACTCTAATAAACTCTAATAAACATACCCACACTCATGCAGTGTATCACTAATGTTGAGTTATGGATCTAAGCAAACAAAATATGTTGTGATGGAAATAATACCAAAAGTCCATGATTTGCTGAGCCGTCTTCAAAACTCGCTTCCTTTTTGTGCGATTGCTGTGATACAGAAAAAGGTGCCACATTTTTCTTTATTTTTTACTAGTCGAATGTATTGCATATGCATACATTATTTTTCTAAGCTAAATAGAACGTTTAAAAGGCCGTAAGGTGAATACTTAATAGCTGCAAGTTGTCCAATATTATAGTATTAATACCGAAAGTATTTTAATTTGTCTGCGATTATCCAGGAATTAGAAAATACTAAGTGTCCCTTTCCTCTCTCTTCTGTGACTTGAACAGGCCACAGACCCTCGCTGATTTATGACTCTTTATCTGGGCTCTGGGCTAGATGCTTCTCTACCAGAGACCAGGACTGAGTCATTCAAATTCTGAGAGAGACGTCTCAATGATGTCACTTCCCTAAGCCCGCCTACCGACGCCGCTCTGTGTGTGAACACTGCTTGTTCCTCCCACTGAGAGAAGAAGGACAGTAGAAAACCACCAACTGGAAGCGTTCTGTGAGATTGGTTAATGTTTATTGAAAACAAAACCTACACCTCTCAATTTTGCACTGTCGCCCTCAGAGGCAACTGTTGTTGTGATTTTGGGCGTTACAAAAATAAATTGAATTGAAAATTGAATAAATGGTTAGGTCCCATTGTACATCAGCGATCTGATCACACCGTACACTCCCTCTCGCTCACTAAGGTCTTTGGATCAGAAAATGCTGTTGGTGCCACTCGTTTTGGGACCAGAGGAGACAGATCCTTCCAGGCTGTTGCCCCCAGACTCTGGAACGATTTTCCGCTCACCCTACGGTCACTGGACTCTGTTGTTGCTTTTAAGGGTCAGCTTAAAACCTTATTATTTAGTCAAGCATTTTAATTGCATTTGCTTTAGGGACTGATCTGACTGTATATTGTTGTATATTTATTGCTCACTGTAAGTTTTTTGTGTTTTTATTGTTTTATTCTGTGTTTGTGACGCACTTTTTGACTTCTGTCTGTGAAAAGTGCTATACAAATAAAATGTACTTACTTACTTACTTACTTATTTGAAGAAAATCATGTGAAATTAACTAATTCTGTACCGAGCAATTCTTCTATGCAGGACAGACAAGATGTCAAACCGGGTGACTGAATATTCATCCGAGTGATAGAGAAAAGAGCTGGTCCAGCCAGCGGTGGGAAGAACCTTACCGAGTTCTACTGACAGCGGAGAGAGCAATCTAGATTCACCAAAGCCACTGTAAAAAGCAACGGCTCCTGAGTTATCTGTAATAAGTACATTAACAAATACTCCGACGGCCTGTATAGGTCCGGTAAAGTAACATTTGACCTATAACAGTTACTATTGGAATTGGGCAGACATGCTCAGGAGATATAAAGCTCTCGTGATATCTTTGCTCACTTCTTTGGCTATTTTCACCGCCATTTTGTATAAATTAGATCTTGTGTAATAATTTAGTGATAACGGCCATTAAGGGAAACCTGAAGAAATTAGACAGTTGCTGTTTAAGGGAGACAAGTCAGAGGATGATTTAGGACAAGACTTTTTCCCCAATACAGGACATTAGAGTAAGAGTGAAGAAGAAGAGAATGTACTGTAAATGACAGACAACAAATCACCCTCTGAGTGTAAGTGCGGATGAATGTGACAAGGAACATCAAAAGAAGTGGTGTCCACAGGATCGTTCAAATGATAAACAGGAGGGAAAAGATGGGCGAATCACTCTCACTCTGTTGAAAGCTCACATGAGGATCATGGACTTTTCTGTGACCTCTGAACTCTGAACGTTTAAACTTGTTCTGTTTCCAGCCCTCGGTCACAGCTCATTTACGACGCAGAAATATCTTCTGGTGTGACAGAAGAGATGCATTTTCTCCAAAACTCCACTCAACTCAATGTAAGACGTGAGCATGGGCTCCGAACAGAGGTGAAAGTTAGAGAGGAGACGTTTATCCACCAACAGTGGTCCTATTGTAAAAGCCTGTGGTTTGGACTGTTTGTTTTTTCAGTTTAAACTGCACCAATTTGAAGCCTCTCTTTTACTTTGAAATACATTTTAAAACCATTTAATTTTCTATTTTTTATTTGAAAATTGTGATTGCGATTTAAGGGGGATTCTGACCTGACCTGCCCAATGTCACATGATCTGATCGTATGGCAACAAGAGCTCGACATCCTTTGGCAATTATAGATTAGAAAAAGATTACCGTATTTTCCGGACTATAAGTGGCACCTTTTTTCATAGTTTTCAGGCCCTTGGACCCAACGCAGGCCCTTGGACCCCACGCAGGCCCTTGGACCCCACGCAGGCCCGTCTCCTCAGGATCACAGCTTCTGGTTCCGTTCGTATGACTGCACTTCACAGGCTGAATTTCATCTTAGAATTAACTCTAGCACACATCTAGATAGATCTAGAACCATCATGTCTAGTGTTTTCCATCTGTTATTGACTCATTTGCATATTCATAATTCATATTTATCTGTTCGGGTGCACGGTGGCAAAGGCGGTTAGCGCTCTTACCTCCCAAGAAGGAGATCATGAGTTCGATTCCCGGACCAGACCAACATCACATGATCTCTCTGGGTGGAGTCTGCATGTTCTCCCTGTGTTACCGTGGGTTCTCTCCGGGTTCTCCGGCTCCTCCCACCGTCCAAAGACATGCATGACTCAAAATTGACCCTAGTGAATGAATGTGAGAGTGAAGTGAACATGAATGGTTATCTGTGTGTCTATGTCTATGTCTGTCAGCCCTGCGACAAGTTGGCCACTGTCCAGGGTGTACCCCGCCTAAGGCCCAAAGTCACTGGGATAGGGTCCAGTCACCCGTGACCCCGAAAGGGAACAAGCGGTAGAAAATGGATGGATGGATATTTATCTGTTTAATTATTTGGTCATTAAATCTTCATAACCCACATTTCCTTCAAAAGAAGGAAATTGAATGTTCCTTCATTTCCAGAAAAGGGGTCAATGTCACGATTACGTTCTCAAACCTTTAGATCAACGAGCAAATTCATTTCTAATTAATGAATTAATCTAGATATCTGATTATAGAGTTGTTAAAATTGCCGATTATCCGGCTGGTGCCCCATTCTACTCTTAAAAATACGATTCAACTTACTCACACTTATGCAGTGTGTCATGTTTGAATTCTTGAACAATTCTTGAATCAATATCAACCTGAATGCCCCGCCTCCTTCACAAGTGGGTGGACATTCATAACCTTACAGTACTTGTACTAGTATAATACCCTACAGTTACGTTAACTTACCAGACACTTACCACAGTTCTGTCTGTGCCTCATGTAGCTGAAGGTGTTAGCGTTAGCATATGTACACCTATTCACAGTGTTCTCTAATCTGTTATTATTTTAAACTGCATTTCAGGATTCAATTTCTGTTCTTGGTCTTGGAGTTTAGCAAATACATTTCCCTCTAAAATGCGACTTATACTCCAGTGCAACTTATATATGTTTTTTTTCTATTTTTTGGCTGGTGCGACTTATAATCCAGAAAATACGGTAGATTTGCCATTTGTGTTTGAATAAGATTGTGTTTGAATAGGAAATGCTTCCAGGAAACATTACAGAAAGACTGAAATATAAACTGAAGACGATTGTGCAGATCTAAACCACAAGCTGTGCTGTTTGTGCGCAGAACAAGACAGGATGTTGTGTTGTTTGTGGAGGAAATGATGACACACAGTCCGAACCGCTCTTTATAACCTCCTCTCGTTTCCATGACTCCGGCCTTTCAGGACACAAAGTGTCGGAGGAGAGCGTCGCCCTGAAGAAGATCCTGGACGAGCTGAAGCGTGTGGAGCACTCTCTGCTTCACCTGAGCAGACGCCACGAGGAGCCGGGAGAATGGACGCGGCTCGCCAAGAGGGTCAACAAGGTCTTCTTCGTGGTCTACGTGGGCGTGGTCACCACCTTCCTGGTTTACGTCTTCATCGAGTGGCAAAGGGAAGACTAACGCCGAGTAAACGCGCCGTCGCCGGACTCGTTCTCGTCGCTCCAGTTCCGTCTTCACCGCGATAGATCTTCTGCTCGACTTTGATTCCAGCAGCTATTGCTTTTAGCCTTATTTAAGCGGCGTCACACCAGCCGCTGTCGCTAGGGGAAGGTGTATGAATCATGTGAATGTGTTTTAAGTTCAGTCATGAAGAGTGAAGTGAAGAGCCTTTGTTTTTGTTCTTTTATTCTTTATTAGAACAACAACAACAACAACAACACAACAACAACAGACAAACACAAAGAACGAGCTGGACCAGAGAGAACAAGTAAAGGAGTAAAAGTAGAAAATAAGGGAGTGGCATCAGAAAAACATATAGAAATAAAAACATAAAATAGAGGAATTAGAGCATATTAAGATCTGAATATTTGTCCCATTTTGACCATTGTTTTTTAAATGTGTCTCTTTTTAAGTCCTGAGGTCGAGACCCTTTAAGACGCTCAGAACCAGAACCACGACACATGTTCAAAAACATTTTTTAAAGCGTTTATTATTTAATGCAACAATATGAATCCATAACGAGCTCATTTTCCTGTAAAACACCGCCCTCTGCTGCCAGACTCAAGCACTGCATGTGATCTTCATCGTAAACGTGAAATAAAAACGTTTGAACAAGAAAATGTCTTTTTTATTATTTCAAAATATTGTATGAAATTAAAGGTGCACTATGTAACTTTAAAGTTCAGAGTATATAGGAGTATATGTAAGTATATAGAAGTGTATATATAAGCATATAGAAGTATATAGAAGTATATAGAAGTATGTAGAAGTATATAGAAGTATATAGAATATAGATTATATAGAAGTATATAGAAGTATATATAAGCATATATAAGTATATATAAGCATACAGAATTATATAGAAGTATAGGAGGAGTGGGGTCCATCATCCAAAAACCTCCCTAAAAACATAAAAATACAGTCACACTTTGTTGTCTATTGTCGGGCCATAAAAGTAACTATAGTCATCAAAAAGGGATTATTGCAGTAAGTGACAATACGACTTCAAATAATGTGTCTAAACGAGGACTAAACCAGGTCTAAACCAGGACTAAACTAGGTCTAAACCAGGACTAAGCCAAGTCTAAACCAGGACTAAACCAGGATTAAACCAGGACTAAACCAGAACTTAACCAGGTCTAAACCAGGACTAAACCGGGACTAAACCACTACTTCCACCTCCGCCGCATCGCCAAAATCCGACACTGCCTCACCCTCCCCGCTGCTGAATCCCTCATCCATGCCTTCATCTCCTCCCGCCTTGACTACTGCAACTCCCTCCTCACTGGCATCTCCTCCCATTCCCTCCATAGACTCCAAATGGTCCAAAACTCCGCTGCCCGCCTCCTCACCCACACCCGGTCCCGTGATCACATCACTCCCGTTCTCCGCTCTCTCCACTGGCTCCCCATCAAGCAGCGCATAAACTTTAAAATACTCCTCCTCACCTTCAAAGCTCTTCACCACCTTGCCCCCCCCTACCTGTCTGACCTCCTCATCCCCCACCGCCCCACCCGAGCTCTCCGATCCTCCTCCTCTCTCACCCTGACTGCACCAACATCCCGACTCAAAACTTTTGGCGACAGAGCATTCTCCCGAACAGCACCCCGACTCTGGAACTCCCTCCCCCAACCTGTCCGCCACTCTCCCTCACTCACAACATTCAAATCCCGCCTAAAAACATACCTCTTCACCCAAGCCTATGACCTCCCCTACCCCTAGCCTCCTCTACCCCATTGCCTACACTTCTACCCCCTGTTACATCCCCATCTTTTTCTCTCTACTTCTTCTGTCTTGTTCATTTTATCTGTATATTAATGTGTTCTGTACGTGTTGTCCCCCCTGTCTGTAAATACCCCCCCCCCCCCTTTTTTATTATGTTCAGCGTCTTTGGGTCACTGAAAAGCGCTATATAAATAAAAGTTATTATTATTATTATTATTAAACCAGGACTGAATCAGGACTAAACCAGGACTGAACCAGGTCTAAACCAGGTCTAAACCAGGACTAAACCAGGACTAAACCAGAAAAAACCCAGGTCCAAATAGAGTCTAAACCAGGTCTAAACCAGTTCTAAACTAGGACTAAATCAGGACTAAACCCGGACTAAACAAGGACTAAACCAGAACCTAACCAGGTGTAAACCAGGACTAAACCAGAACTTTACCAGGTCTAAACCTGGACTAAACCAGGACTAAATCAGGACTAAACCAGGTCTGAACCAGGACTAAACCAGGACTGAACCAGGTCTAACCCAGGACCAAACCAGGTCTAAACCAGGACTAAACCAGGACTAAACCAGGTCTAAACCAGGACTAAACCAGGACTAAACCAGGACCAAACCAGGTCTAAACCAGGTCTAAACCAGAACTAAACTAGGTCCAAACCAGGACTAAACCAGGTCTAAACCAGAACTAAACCAGGTCTAAACCAGGACTAAACCAGGTCCAAACCAGGACTAAACCAGGTCTAAACCAGGTCTAAACCAGGACTTAACCAGGTCTAAACCAGGACTAAACCAGGTCCAAACCAGGACTAAACCAGGTCTAAACCAGGTCTAAACCAGGTCTGAACCAGGTCCAAACAGGGACTAAACCAGGACCAATCCATCCATCCATCCATTTTCTGCCGCTTATCCGGGGCCGGGTCGCGGGGGCAGAAGTCTGAGCAGGGACTCCCATACTTTCTTCTCCCCAGACATTTCCTCCAACTCCTCCGGGGGGATCCCGAGAAGTTCCCAGGCCAGCCGAGAGATATAGTCTCTCCAGCGTGTCCTGGGTCTTCCCCGGGGCCTCTTCCCGGTGGGACATGCCTGAAACACCTCCCGAGGGAGGCGCCCAGGAGGCATCCGGAAAAGATGCCCGAGCCACCTCAGCTGGCTCCCCTCGACGTGGAGGAGCAGCGGCTCTACTCCGAGCTCCCCCCGTGTGGCCGAGCTCCTCACCCTATCTCTAAGGGAGCGCCCAGCCACACGGCGGAGGAAACTCATTTCGACCGCTTGTATCCGTGATCTTATTCTTTCGGTTACTACCCAAAGCTCATGACCATAGGTGAGGGTAGGAACGTAGACCGACCGGTAAATCGAGAGCTTTGCCTTTCGGCTCAGCTCCCTCTTCACCACAACGGTCCGATGCAGCTGCACTGATCCAACTGTCAATCTCACGCTCCATCCTTCCCTCACTCGTGAACAAGACCCCGAGATACTTGAACTCCTCCACTTGGGGCAAGGATACCCCACCCACCTGAAGAGGGCAAGCCACCTTTTTCCGGTCGAGAACCATGGCCTCGGATTTGGAGAGTGCTGATCCTCATCCCAGCCGCTTCACACTCGGCTGCAAACCGTCCCAGTGCATGTTGCAGGTCCGGGTTTGATGGAGCCATCAGGACAACATCGTCTGCAAACAGCAGAGATGGAATCCTGTGGTCCCCAAACCGGACATCCTCCGACCCCTGACTGCGCCTAGAAATTCTGTCCATAAAAATTATAAACAGAACCGGTGACAAAGGGCAGCCCTGGCGGAGTCCAACATGCACTGGGAACAGGTCTGACTTACTGCCGGCAATGCGAACACAGCTCCTGCTCCGGTCATACAGGGACCGGACAGCCCTGAGCAAACGGCCCCGGACCCCGTACTCCCGGAGCACCCCCCAAAGGACACCCCGAGGGACACGGTCGAAAGCCTTCTCCAGATCCACAAAGCACATGTGGACTGGTTGGGCAAACTCCCATGAACCCTCGAGCACCCGATGGAGAGTATAGAGCTGGTCCAGTGTTCCACGACCGGGACGAAAACCACTCTGCTCCTCCTGAATCCGAGGTTCGACTATCAGTCGAATTCTCCTCTCCAGTACCTTGGAATAGCCCTTACCCGGGAGGCTGAGGAGTGTGATCCCTCTGTAGTTGGAACACACCCTCCGGTCCCCCTTCTTGAACAGAGGGACCACCACCCCGGTCTGCCAGTCCAGAGGCACGGTCCCCGACCGCCACACGATGTTGCAGAGACGTGTCAACCAAGACAGTCCTACAACATCCAGATACTTTAGGTACTCAGGGCGGATCTCATCCACCCCCGGAACCCTGCCACGAGGAGTTTGCGAACAACCTCAGTGACTTCAGCTTGGGTGATGGATGAGCCAGCCTCTGAGTCCCTGGTCTCTACTTCCGTCTTGAAGACGTGACTGAGGGACTGAGGGATCCTCAAAGTATTCCTTCCACCGTCCGACGACATCCCCAGTCAAGGTCAGCCGGCCTCCACCCGCACTGTAAACAGTGTTGGTGAGGCACTGCTTCCCCCTCCTGAGTTGAGGTGCCGGACGGTTTGCCAGAATTTCTTTGGTGCCGACCGATAGTCCTCTTCCATGGCCACCCCGAACTCCTCCCAGGCCCGTGTTTTTGCCTCTGCGACAGCACGAGCCGCGGCTCGCTTGGCCTGCCGATACCTGTCGATTACCTCCGGAGACCCACAAGCCAGAATGGCCTGATAGGCCTCCTTCTTCAGTCTGCCGGCATCCCTTACTTCCGGTGTCCACCGGGTTCGGGGGTTGCCGCCACGACAGGCACCGGAGATCTTGCGACCACAGCTCCGAGCAGCCGCATCAACAATGGAGGCGGAGAACATGGTCCACTCGGACTCAATGTCCCCAACCTCCCCCGGGACATGGGAGAAGCTCTCCCGGAGGTGCGAGTTGAATACCCTACAGACAAAGGGCTCCACAAGACGTTCCCAACAGACCCTCACAATGTGCTTGGGTCTGCCAAGTCTGTCCGGCTTCCTCCTCCGCCAGCGGATCCAACTCACCACCAGGTGGTGATCGGTTGACAACTCTGCCCCTCTCTTCACCCGAGTGTCCAAGACACGCGGTCGGAGGTCAGATGACACGACAACAAAGTCAATCATTGACCTCCGGCCTAGGGTGTCCTGGTGCCACGTGCACTGATGAATACCCTTGTGCTTGAACATGGTGTTCGTTATGGACAATCCGTGGCTAGCACAGAAGTCCAATAACTGAACACCATTCGGGTTCAGATCGGGGAAGCCGTTCTTCCCGATCACCCCTCCCCAGGTGTCACTGTCATTGCCCACGTGGCCCAGGTGTCACTGTCATTGCCCACGTGGCCCAGGTGTCACTGTCATTGCCCACGTGGGCATTGAAGTCCCCCAGTAGAACAATGGAGTCCCCGGTCGGTGCACTGTCCAGTACTCCTCCCAAAGACTCCAAGAAGGCCGGGTACTCTGCACTGCCGCCACAACAGTGAGAGACCTGTCCCCCACCCGAAGGCGGAGAGACGCGACCCTCTCGTTCACTGGGGTGAACTCCAACACATGGCTGCTGAGCTGAGGGGCTATAAGCAAGCCCACACCAGCTCGCCGCCTCTCCCCGCGGGCAACACCAGAGAAGTGGAGCGTCCAGCCCCTCTCGAGGAGATGGGTTCCAGAGCCTAAACTGTGCGTGGAGGTGAGGCCGACTATATCTAGTCGGTATCGCTCAACCTCCCGCACAAGCTCAGGCTCTTTCCCCCCCAGCGAGGTGACATTCCATGTCCCAAGAGTTAATCTCTGTGTCTGGAGAGCTGGTCGGCGAGGCCCCTGCCGTCGACTGCCGCCCAGATCTCTCTGCACCGGCCCCTTATGGATCATCCTGCGGGTGGTGGGCCCACGGGAGGGCGGCCCCACGTCGCTCCTTCGGGCTGTGTCCGGCCAGGCCCCGTGGGGTAAGACCCGGCCACCAGGCGCTCGCCATCGAGCACCCATCCCAGGCCTGGCTCCAGGCGTAAACGGCCTTGTTTTTGTTGTCATCATAAGAGGCTTCTGAACCGATCTTTGTCTGACCCATCACCTAGGACCTGTTTGCCTTGGGAGACCCTACCAGGGGCATGAAGCCCCCGACAACATAGCTCCCGGGATCATTCGGGCGCTCAAACCCCTCCAGCACGTTAAGGTGTCGGTTCAAGGAGAGGCCACGACCAAACCAGGACCAAACCAGGTCTAAATAGAGTCTAAACCAGGACTAAACCAGAACTAAACCAGGACTAAACCAGGACCAAACAAGGTCTAAATAGAGTCTAATCCAAGACTAAACCAGCTCTATACCAGGACTAAACCAGGACTAAACCAGGACTAAACTAGGACTAAACCAGATCTAATCCAGGACTAAACCAGGTCTAAACCAGGTCTAAAACAGGTCCAAACCAGGACTTAACCAGGACTAAACCAGATCTAAACCAGGACTAAACCAGGTCTAAAGCAGGTCTAAACCAGGACTAAACCAGGACTAAACCAGGACTGAACCAGGACTAAACCAGGATTAAACCAGGACTAAACCAGGACTAAACCAGGACTAAACCAGGTCTAAACCAGGACTAAACCAGGTCTAAACCAGGATCAAACCAGGTCTAAACCAGGTCTAAACCAGGACTAAACCAGGATTAACTTTAAACAGGGAAAGTTTCCATTAAACTTGTGTAAATTCCATTTATTTTTCAAATGTAAATATTTGATTCTTCACCAAACATCTGATCAACTCATGATCAATTGAACAGACATTCTTAAACACTTAAACACAACAAGGACTTAAAGCGGAATGAAACAGAAGGAAACATTTAAAGACAAAAGTGTGTGTCGTCCTCCAGGCCACGACTCCAGACTTCTACCAGAGGATTGTGAGTTCAGATCTCCATTAGAAACATTTGAATGCTTTGATTTGTTACGATGAGATGATTCAAACACATTTGTGTGTTTGTTCAGATCATCTTCACTCAACAGTCCATCATGAGGCCCAGAGTCAAGTCGTCCGTGTCGTTGGAAGCGTGAGTTCAAATACACCTCATCATCTTCTTCAACTGGAATATTCTGTCTCCTTCAACTCTCATCTGGGCTTTTCAAACTTCAACTAAGTCAAGATCAAAGATCACAGCTGAGACTTGAACCCAAAACCCTCTCACAGGAGGTCACCATGAACAGGATTCAAAATTGAGTTAAAAGTATCCACAGTTACATTTGACTGAAGTTCTGAACTTTTATTCTTGTTCTTAGGTGAGTGAGGACCAGAGGAGCAGAGTTTGAACCTCTGTAATTGGGAAAGGGACTGAAGAATGGAAACAGTTTCTCCCTGAAGCAGCAGCCGCTGAAGGAGAAGAGAAGATCTGCAGAATCTGCATCATAAAAGGAGACCAGACCCTCACCATAGTCCACAAACACCCCGACCTTCTGAGGAGCTCGCTGCAGAGGCAGAGGGACAGGAGGCACTGTACGAGCCAAGTACTCATCTTTGTTTCTCAACCAGATGCACCAGAATCCATTTTCAGGACTCTGAGTGATCACTCCCTTCCTGTTGATGGACTCTTGGGCCACTCCTAAAGCCCAGGCTGTTTTCCCTTTGACCTGAACCGCAAAGTAAAACCTTTCTGAGGAGAAACTCTGCTTTCCCAGTACAGAAGGAAGATAATCAAACCTCAGAGGAGAATCTGGGAGCTTCTTCTTCACATCAGTGTGATGAACCTGTTTGAGATCTTCAGACAGAACGAGATCAGGATGAGCAGTGTCTGTATCCAGAGTGACGTCCACCACAAACTGCTGCACTCTCAATAGTTTGAATCTTGAAAACACTTTGTTAAAGTCTTCAGAGAGATGTTTCTCCAGCTCAGACAGAGCCCGGGCTGCACTGCCCTCACACTCCGGCTCAAAGCTCACGCTGCTCCACTCCTTCAGCCCACCAGGGGGCTTGAGTGCAGGGCAGCTCTGTAGAAAGTGGAGTGGGTCTTGAGAGTGTGAGAGCCGCTCCGCCTCAGTGCTGCTCTTCTCCAGCTCACAGATCTCCTGTTCCAGCTGCTGCACCAGCTCCTGGGCTCGTTTGTGGCTCCGGCCCTGCTTCTCCTGCAGCTCCTCTAAGAACCGGTCCTGACGCCTCTGAACAGACTGCATGAGATCAGTGAAGGCCTGCAGCCCCACAGCCCTCTCTCTGTTGACCTCTGTGTCACTGAGCTCCACACAGCGCTGGATCTCCTGGACCTTCAGCCTCCTCTGCTCCACCATGTGCTGGCTCTGAGCCTGAGTGTGCAGCAGAGAGGACCTCCTGCGCTCACACGCCTCCTCCAGAGACAACAGCTCATGGTTCTTGTGCTTTTGAAGGCCACACAGGGAACAGACGCAGCTCTGGTCAGTGCCACAGAAGAGCTCCAGGTGGCGCTGGTGTGTGGGACACATCCTGTCTTCCAGGTTCTCCACAGGCTCCATCAGCTGGTGTCTTTTCAGTCCAGAGACTGTGAGATGAGGCTGGAGGTGGGTCTCACAGAACGAGGACAGACAGACCAGGCAGGACTTCAGGGCCTTCAGCTTGGGCTCAGAGCAGACGTCACACTGGACCTCACTAAAGACGGGCATGTTATCCATAGATCTGCTCTTGTTCCTGTCCAGTTTAACCTCTGAAAGCAGCTCTCGCAGCAGTGTGTTGACGCTGATCTCAGGTCTTCTGTCATAGCTCCTCTTACACAGAGGACATGTGCAGGGGCCCTCAGGGGCCCAGGCCTCACTGATGCAGCGTTTGCAGAAGTTGTGTCCACATGGAGTGGACACTGGCTCAGAGAACACCTCCAGACAGATGGAGCACAGGAACGTCTCCTCAGAGCTCCTTTCACTTGTGGAGGACATCTCTGAAACACAAGGTCAACATCAGTTACTCTAAAATCAGTCTTTTCCATCAGAAAAGTCAAACACCAGGAGGAAAAGTGAAACCTGCTCACACAGACTGACCTTTGTCTCTGAACTGAGTTCTTCACATGAATCAGTCTGAGAAGGTTCTGACCGAAAGCCTCTGGACGTTAAAACAATACTTCATTCTGATTGGTGGAAGCGTCACAACAACAGAAGAAGCAGAAACATCTAAATCGTGTTAAATCCAGAGTTGAGAAAAGCCAAAGTCTCTTTCTCCTCCTCAAATGAACAAAGTGCAGGGGCAGGGTTGTCTGCAAGTTTGTCACAAACTAAACGCTCTGGATTTTCTCTGAAAATCGCCCGTTGGCGCCACCATCTTTGTTTTGACCCAAACAACAATGCTGCTCTGTGATTGGCTCCCGCCTGTGGGCCCTAATGCCATATGATTGGCCCGTTAAACCAATGGAGCAAACAAATCAGCGACAGCCAAACAAGATGAGCGCTCAAGAGTTTGTGAAGTCACAAAAATCACAGAATTCATCTTCCTGACAAGGTCAGAGAAAGAGCTTTTATTTTGAAAGGTTACAGGAAGTGGTTAAGAAAACTGAACCAGACCAAGTGATATTTTCCTAATAGAATAATACATTTGTACAAATAGATTTAAAACAAGCTGTTGACTCTTGGTATTTGGAAGAGAATCAAAGTATCAAATATATTGATAGATTTAAATCCTCTTTACATTCTGCTCCAGTTTCACAGTTTGACATGAAATTCTAATAAACTTTTGAATTTTCATGAGTAAAAACTGTTCCAGATCCACATTTGAAGAGAAAAAGAACAAAGACAAAATTGAGGACTTTAAGTTTCACTTTCACTTCCACAGAAATGACATTTAATGCAGCTTATTTTGATATTTGACAAACTAATGTTGAGTTGAATGAAAGAAGTGGTGACATAAAGTGCAGGATTGACAGCAGCAGCAGAAGTTTTCTCTTTAGTGGTATTAAATAAGAATAAGAGTGAGAATCACAGTGTAAGTGTGTGAAGCAGAAGAGAAATGGACCTGGAGCAGGACCAAGTACCAAACTACACCACCAATAGTAGTAGTAGTTGTAGTAGCAGTAGTAATAGCAGTAATACTAGTGGGCCTAGTAACACTGACCTGTGCTGGAGCAGATTGTTGAGGGTTTGAAGCCGCTGAGGTGCCTTTGAACAAACGCACACTGAGTGTTTCCTGCGACAGCAGAGGGAGAGGCCAAAGAGTACTGGAGTACTGGAGAAGAACTGGTTTAACTACATTCATGAGGTAACAAATACTTTCTATTGACATAAATGACAGTACGGGTGCACTGTTTATGAAAAGGATCAACTTTGAAAATGTCCCATATTCTGATGTCAATGGTTTATTGAACTCTGTTACTTCAAGTATTATGAATGTCCTAGATAACATTGCTCCTATGAAGATTAAGGTGGTTAAGAATAAGCAGAAGGCTCCATGGAGAAACGATGAATCAGTCAGGGCACAGAAAAGAGAATGCCGCAGAGCGGAGCGAAGATGGCGCAAGTCAAAGCTCCAAGTTTACTATGAAATATACACAAGAAAAATGTCGGTATACAACCAATTATTATGTAAAACAAGAGAAAATTATTTCTCAGAAATAATTGGAAATAATAATAACAACTCCCGCATTCTTTTTGCTACAGTAAACCGACTGACAAACCCTCTAGCTCAAATGCCGTTGGAACTCATTTCCACGTCAAAGTGCAATGACTTTGCCACATTCTTCAAGGACAAGGTCCAGAACATTAAGAACACCATCAATCCCACAGTGCAAATGCAAATTCAACAGCCAGTCAAACATGTGGATCTGACTCAGAGTTTGTACCTGTGACTGAAAAAACTGTCCAAGAGACCATCACCAGCCTGAGCTCTTCTACCTGCTGCCTTGACATGTTGCCCACTAGACTTACTGAAATAATCAACATGTCACTTAAATCTGGAACATTCCCAGCGGCCTTGAAAACTGCGGTTATTAAGCCGCGGCTAAAGAAGAGCAGCCTCGATCCCACAATACTTAACAACTATCGACCGATCTCAAACTTACCTTTCCTGGGAAAAGTCCTTGAAAAAGTCATTTATAAGCAGCTTACTCAGTTCCTCCTAATAAGTGACTCCTTTGATGTCTTCCAGTCCGGGTTTAGATCGCATCACAGCACTGAGACGGCTCTCATTAAAGGTCCCATAACATGCAAAATCGACTTTTCAGAGCTTTTAACCTTCTTACATTGCTATTTGTGCTTCATATATGTACCCAGAGGTTTTTGTTTGATTGATTCCCGCAGTGTTTAGCTATATTACAGACTATCTCCGTTCCTCGAATCTCCAAACTGACGGGGGGTGTCTACAAGACCGCGTCATACCCACAAGCACGCGTCATCATCCCCCCTCACCCTCCCCCTCCCCTCCCGCCTCCCGCCTGCCGCCTCCCGCCCTCTTCCCCCCGGCTCCGCGCTGCTGTCTCCCTACAAGCCCATTCCGGAGTTTTTCTGCTTTGATTTACGACGAAACACGGCTCAAAGAGGCCCAAAACTTCATTAATGATATCGCACTCTTTACTATTATCACAATGGTGAAGGTTTATGTGGCACTTGATGCAGTAACCGGGAAAATAAACGGAGAGAAGTTCTATCCGATACCGAAAAACCAGGAAATAAGAGCGCGATGGACATAAGACTTTTATATCTATATATCCATCCATCCATCCATCTTCTGCCGCTTTATCCGGGGCCGGGTCGCGGGGGCAGCAGTCTGAGCAGGGACTCCCAGACTTCCTCTCCCCAGACACTTCCTCTAACTCCTCCGGGGGGATCCCGAGGCGTTCCCAGGCCAGCCGAGAGACATAGTCTCTCCAGCGTGTCCTGGGTCTTCCCCGGGGCCTCTTCCCGGTGGGACATGCCTGAAACACCTCCCGAGGGAGGCGCCCAGGAGGCATCCGGAACAGATGCCCGAGCCACCTCAGCTGGCTCCTCTCGACGTGGAGGAGCAGCGGCTCTACTCCGAGCTCCCCCCGTGTGGCCGAGCTCCTCACCTTATCTCTAAGGGAGCGCCCAGCCACCCGGCGGAGGAAACTCATTTCGACCGCTTGTATCCGCGATCTTGTTCTTTCGGTCACTACCCAAAGCTCATGACCATAGGTGAGGGTAGGAACGTAGACCGACCGGTAAATAGAGAGCTTTGCCTTTCGGCTCAGCTCCCTCTTTACCACAACGGTCCGATGCAGCGACTGCATCACTGCAGCCGCTGCACCGATCCGCCTGTCGATCTCACGCTCCATCCTTCCCTCACTCGTGAACAAGACCCCGAGATACTTGAACTCCTCCACTTGGGGCAAGGACACCCCACCCACCTGGAGAGGGCAAGCCACCTTTTTCCGGTCGAGAACCATGGCCTCGGATTTGGAGGTGCTGATTCTCATCCCAGCCGCTTCACACTCGGCTGCAAACCGTCCCAGTGCATGTTGCAGGTCCGGGTTTGATGGAGCCATCAGGACAACATCGTCTGCAAACAGCAGAGATGAGATCCTGTGGTCCCCAAACCGGACCCCCTCCGACCCCTGACTGCGCCTAGAAATTCTGTCCATAAAAATTATGAACAGAACCGGTGACACAGGGCAGCCCTGGCGGAGTCCAACATGCACTGGGAACAGGTCTGACTTACTGCCGGCAATGCGAACACAGCTCCTGCTCCGGTCATACAGGGACCGGACAGCCCTGAGCAAAGGGCCCCGGACCCCGTACTCCCGGAGCACTCCCCAAAGGACACCCCGAGGGACACGGTCAAAAGCCTTCTCCAGATCCACAAAGCACATGTGGACTGGTTGGGCAAACTCCCATGAACCCTCGAGCACCCGATGGAGGGTATAGAGCTGGTCCAGTGTTCCACGACCGGGACGAAAACCACTCTGCTCCTCCTGAATCCGAGGTTCGACTATCGGTCGGATTCTCCTCTCCAGTACCTTGGAATAGACCTTACCCGGGAGGCTGAGGAGTGTGATCCCTCTGTAGTTGGAACACACCCTCCGGTCCCCCTTCTTGAACAGAGGGACCACCACCCCGGTCTGCCAGTCCAGAGGCACGGTCCCCGAACGCCACGCGATGTTGCAGAGACGTGTCAACCAAGACAGTCCTACAACATCCAGATACTTTAGGTACTCAGGGCGGATCTCATCCACCCCCGGAGCCCTGCCACCGAGGAGTTTGCGGACAACCTCAGTGACTTCAGCTTGGGTGATGGATGAGCCAGCCTCCGAGTCCCCGGTCTCTACTTCCTCTTCAGAAGACGTGACTGAGGGATTAAGGAGATCCTCAAAGTATTCCTTCCACCGTCCGACGACATCCCCAGTCGAGGTCAGCAGGCCTCCACCCGCACCGTAAACGGTGTTTGTGAGACACTGCTTCCCTTTCCTGAGGCGCCGGACGGTTTGCCAGAATTTCTTTGGTGCCGACCGATAGTCCTCCTCCATGGCCTCCCCGAACTCCTCCCAGGCCCGGGTTTTTGCCTCTGCGACAGCACGAGCCGCGGCTCGCTTGGCCTGCCGATACCCGTCGATGACCTCCGGAGACCTACAAGCCAGAGTGGCCTGATAGGCCTCCTTCTTTAGTCTGACGGCATCCCTTACTTCCGGTGTCCACCACCGGGTTCGGGGGTTGCCGCCACGACAGGCACCGGAGACCTTGCGACCACAGCTCCGAGCAGCCGCATCAACAATGGAGGCGGAGAACATGGTCCATATATAGATATATATAGATATATATCTATATATATAGATATATCTGTTCTGCGCACGCTGTAGAATAAACACCAGATTTATTTAGGCTCAAAGTAGTGTTGATCTGAAGTTCTATCGTTTCTCACTCACTCGCGTGGCAGGAGCTGCGCAGCGCGGAGCAGACAGCTCTGAGACTACGTCACGGGTTGGGCGAGCCAGATCGCTCTTCGCAAGGGTGGGGGCGAATATCAAACCAAGCCGTCTGCATTTCCGGGTTGGTGAGGGGGTCCAAGGTCTGGGTGATATTTCTTAACTATTATGTTAAGGGTGTTGCACAACCCTTATTATTATCAATTATACACTTAGGATAGACTACGAAACGTGAAAAAAAGCATGTTATGGCACCTTTAAGGTTACAAATGACATCCGTCTGAGCACTGATGATGGCAAGGCCTCTGTTTTAGTCCTGCTGGACCTCAGTGCTGCATTTGACACTGTTGATCACGGGATACTTCTACAGAGGTTAGAGGACTGGGTTGGCATCACTAGTATGGCCTTAAATTGGTTGAAATCATACCTCGATAACAGAAAATACTTTGTTGAGATTGGTGACTGTGTCTCTGAGAGCATGGCATTGACCTGTGGGGTGCCACAAGGGTCAATCCTTGGACCCCTTCTGTTCAATATGTTTATGCTGCCATTGGGACAGCTAAAGCGAAACTGTGGTGTGTCCTATCACAATTATGCTGACGACACTCAGATCTATGTCTCACTGACGGCAGGTGAATATGGACCAGTCAATTCACTGCCTTCAATGACTTCAAGTCATTGCCTTCAACAGATCAGTGAGTGGATTCAAAACAACTTTCTCCAGCTAAAAACTTAGATTAAGTGTTAGCAACCACCTCCAGTCTCTCTCTCTAAAACCCGTAACCAAGGTAAAAAATTTAGGAGTAATTATGGACTCAGACATGAATTTCAACCATTACATCAATTCAATAACATCAGTAGCTTTCTTCCATCTAAAAAACATTGCCAAAATTAAAAACATAATGTCCCAACCAGACTTATCCACGCGTTTGTCTCCAGTAGATTAGACTACTGTAACGGCCTGCTCACTGGTCTCTCCAAACGAGCTGTAAAACAGCTGCAGTACATCCAGAACGCTGCTGCTCGGGTCCTGACTAGAACCAGGAAGTACCATCACATTAGTCCTGTTCTCAGGTCTCTGCACTGGCTCCCTGTGGCTCAGAGAATAGACTTCAAAACAGCTCTAATTGTGTATAAGTCTCTCCATGGCCTAGCACCAAAGTACATCTCTGACTTGTGTGTGCCATATGAACCACCTCGGACTCTAAGGACCTCAGGGACCGGCCTCCTGCTGGTGCCCAGAGCCAAGACCAGACACGGAGAATCTGCGTTCCAGTGCTGTGGGGCAAAGGTCTGGAATAGCCTTCCCGAAGTCATGAGACAGGCCCCGCCCCCGGCTGTGTTTAAATCCAAACTAAAAACTGTTTAGTTTAGCCGCGCCTATGACTGATTTTACCTGTTTTTTAATATTTTAAAATACTACATTATTTTTATTCTTTACTTTACTCTAATGTACATTGTTTTACATTTGTATAAACTGCATTGTGTTTTTACCTCATTACTTGTTTTAAATTGTGTTTTAAACACTGTAAAGCACTTTGAATTGCAGTTGTATGAATTGTGCTTTATAAATAAATTTGATTTGATTTGATACTGCAGTGTATGTTTTGACACAAATATGTGTAAAAATGAGTAGATAAATTAAGTCACAGAAACATCCGGAAAGTATTCACTTTATCCACATTTTGTAAAAAACTTTTCCCAAAATTTGCCTCAAAATTCTACAAACAAAACCACATAATGACATCATGAAAGAAGAAGGTTAGAATGATGTGAACATTTATTACAAATCCATAAGTATTGACACTTTGGTCTTTGTTGAAGCTCTAATCACAGCTCAGTCTTCTTCAGATTCATGAAGCGGTCAATTCCCTGGTGAAACTGGAGTGGGGTCCATCATCTAAAAACCTCCCTAAAAACATAGAAATACAGTCACACTTTGGTGTCCATTGTCGGGCCATAACTATAATCATCAAACTGACTGACAGACAGGGTTCAGACCGGGGTTCAGACCGGGGTTCAGACCGGGGTTCAGACCGGGGTTCAGACCGGGGTTCAGACCGGGACCAGGACTCTTGAGGGGATCTGAACACTCTTCCTGAGCAGCACGACTCTCCGGTTCAGTTTAGACGTGTTTTACCATCAAACATCACGCGATGAGCGACGGGATTTATGCTTTTCAGACATTTCTGACACAATTACACCAAAAACTACAACATATGAGAACAAAAAAGGGGAAACTTTCTTCTTTTTCTTTTTCCATTTAAGTGCCTTTTCATCATCAGTTAATTTGTATTGGAATTTTAGCATAATTAAGTGTTAAAGTTTTATGTTTATATCTGATCATCTCAGTCAATAACTTGAAAATAAATAAATAAACAGAAATATTAGTTTTATTTTGAACATCCTTCCAAGATGAAAAATATTACTGTTAATATTGTATCATCTTTTTGTGCTGTTCTTTGATTACGCATATTATGACTTTTTGTTGCGTGTTGTTTTTAGTATCGTATTTTTCAACATTTATTTCTATTTTCTTTCTTTCTTGTCGTTCCGCCCATGGATCTATTATGGTTCCGCCCATGGATCTATTATGGTTCCGCCCATGGATCTATTATGGTTCCGCCCATGGATCTATTATGGTTCCGCCCATGGATCTATTATGGTTCCGCCCACCGCGCGTCCGTGTGCGTCCTGACGTCACTGCCCTTAGTAACGGCTCGCGGCGTCTCCAGGAGCTGAACGGCAACAAGATGGTGAGTTCATTCCACCTCCGAATGTCTTTTAACGGCCCGTTTACGCGCGTGACGGCGGCCGCGCTGGTCACGTCACGCGCGGAGGAACGTGGGACTGAACGTGCGTGAGAAATGCGGCTTCGCGTGTGAGATTTGGACGTGTTTTTGGACGTGTTTGCGGCGGCACGCGCGGCTGCTTCGTGAGTTCTCGTCCGTGGAGATTAGCTTTAGCCTTTAGCTCCGCGCGTGACGCGTGTTTACCGAGCCCAAACCGTAAGCCAGTCACGTGACGAAGAGAGGCGAAGGCTCCGCGCGTGACGTGACGCGACGCGAGTGTCGCGTTTGTTTAGCGCGGTTTAGTTTAATACAAACTCTAAAAGAAGCTGCGCTAACGCGGCCGACGACGTGTAGACGCCACATGATCCACCGGCGACGAGCAGGGGCTAAACACTGTCTAAACCGGGGCTAAACACTGTCTAAACCGGGGCTAAACACTGTCTAAACTGGGTCTAAACCGGGGCTAAACACTGTCTAAACCGGGGCTAAACACTGTCTAAACCGGGGCTAAACACTGTCTAAACCGGGGCTAAACACTGTCTAAACCGGGGCTAAACACTGTCTAAACTGGGTCTAAACCGGGGCTAAACACTGTCTAAACCGGGGCTAAACACTGTCTAAACCGGGGCTAAACACTGTTTAAACCGGGGCTAAACACTGTCTAAACCGGGGCTAAACACTGTCTAAACTGGGGCTAAACCGGGGCTGAGCAGGGGCTAAACCGGGGCTAAACACAGTCTAAACCAGGACTAAACCAGGGCTAAACACTGTCTAAACCGGGTCTGAGGAGGGGCTAAACCGGGGCTAAACAGGGTCTGAGCAGGGGCTAAACCATGGCTAAACACAGTCTAAACCGGGTCTGAGCAGAGGCTAAACCGGCGCTAAACACTGTCTAAACCGGGTCTGAGCAGGGGCTAAACCGGGGCTAAACACTGTCTGAGCAGGGGCTAAACCGGGGCTAAACACTGTCTGAGCAGGGGCTACACCGGGGCTAAACACTGTCTAAATCTGGACTAAACTCGAAACCTGGTATAAACACGCTCTAAACTGGCGCTAAACACGCTCTAAACCGGGTCTTAACAGGACTAAACCAGAGCTAAACCAGGCTAATGTCTTTTCTCAGGGTTTGCTGTCTATTTTGCGCAAACTAAAGAGCACACCAGACCAGGAAGTCCGCATTCTCCTCCTCGGCCTGGATAATGGCGGAAAGACGACGGTCCTGAAGCAGCTGGCCTCAGAGGACATCAGCCACATCACCCCCACGCAGGTAACCACGCCCACACGCCCGTCCCTCCACAGAACTGACTCGTCCCGACGGAATCTCCACAGAACGTTTGGTCACATTTCACATAAAACTCATTTAAACCGGCTAACGACGTCGTTCCCT
Organism: Eucyclogobius newberryi; assembly: GCF_026437365.1. Classification (NCBI taxonomy): domain Eukaryota; kingdom Metazoa; phylum Chordata; class Actinopteri; order Gobiiformes; family Gobiidae; genus Eucyclogobius; species Eucyclogobius newberryi. The sequence continues at coordinate 7,157,740 of NW_027315835.1, read as the reverse complement.
CATCAAAAACACAGCAGGGGTTGTATTTACTGTTGTACTTATCTCCTCGTTGTAATTCCCTCTGCTGCCAGTAGGTGGACGAGGAAACGCCCACCGATATGAGGTCATTTGGGGGTTTAAAGGACATTATTTTGAGTAAGAACCACTCGAGTGACGCAGAAGGTGTCCTTTAAAATCAGTTCTGGCGGGCAGGTGCGGTCGCCATGTGCGGTCGCCATGTGCGGTCGCCATGTGCGGTCGCCATGTGCGGTCGCCGACGCCGGGGCGCCGACGCCGGGGCGCTGTCGTGCGCAGGCGTAAACACCAGCTGCAGGTGACATTAAAGGGCCTCTTTGACCCGCCGCGTCGCTGAAACTGACGCTTGAAAAGAATATGAACACAGCAAAATGTGAGCTTTTGAGAGCCGTTTTATGCTTTTGAGCTTAATCGAGACTGTAATTAGATCACAGCGTCTATAATAACTCGTGTACAGTATTTATTTATGTGGTTGTTTTTGGCTTTTTGCACACGTCTTTCCAATGTGTGAATGGCAAACAAACTAAACTAAAAGAACGTGCAGTAACTTGTTCTAAACGGGGACTAAACCAGGACTAAACCAGGACTAAACCAGGACTAAACCAGGACTAAACCAGGACTAAACCAGGACTAAACCAGGACTAAACCAGGACTAAACCAGGACTAAAACAGGACTAAAACAGGACTAAAACAGGACTAAACCAGGACTAAAACGGGGAGTAAGCCTTAACATTTAAAGGTGGAATGGACGATTTTTTTTCAGCAAATTTTGTATCATATTTCCTCGTGGCGTGGATAAATCATTTGTCCTGACACGTATCAATCATAAAACGCACCTATCGCTCACCTGCAGCTGCGTCAGGCTCGTCCCCACGTTTCCGCGTGCCTAAGCGCATGGATCTTTCATAATATAGTTCCCTCAGTGTACGGGGCAAAATGAAGACGGAGAAAGACAGTTCGAGCTGACGCAGAAGTGGACAGAAATCTACGGGAGACGAGAGATGCGATGCGCTCTGTCGCGCTAATAAACAAACGCACGTGTGTGTTGTGTCAGTCCGCACGGGGGAGTGGCATGCGCACTTCCACCTGCGTTCTCAAATCATCAAAAAATCGTCCATACCGCCTTTAATAAAAACCATTAGGGTTAGTCCATTAATTATTGTGGTTGTTTTTGGTGTTTTTGCGCTCGTCTGTCCAATGTGCAAATGGAAAACAAACTAAACTAAAAGAACCTTCAATAACTTTTGCGTTGAGAATGTCAGTTTGTTGAACTAAAGTGCAGTTTCAATTATTAGTGTAGTATGCATTTCTTAGAGTTGAAATGTGGAGACTCACGTGTGGTGAGTGAAAGAAGCGCCTCTGAGTTTGACGTCTTTGTGTCGCCGCCGTGTGTTTGGCCTGTCACTCACCTCCAGCTGTCTCTGCGGGAGCGCCCGAGCGGGAGAGCGCCCGAGCGGGAGTGTTGAGCCTGAAAGTGTTCACTGAATGAAAGTTCATGAACGCTTTCATAATTTTGGTGAACGTGATCTGAACGAACGGTATTACTGCTGACGAACAATAATGTGAACGCGTTCATTCTGGTGTCTGTGAACGGCGCATTCATTTGAAAAAAAAATTGTTCAATAAAGTGTCAGATTTCTAGAGACTTCCAGGCGAAAACATTTCTGTGCAAACTTTGCCCAGCAAGTTTTCCCTCATGTTTTTGAGAATATACTGTGGGGCTGAAAGCTACTGCTAGTGTGGTGCTGAAGGGACAGCAACACATGGGGGAAGTCTGTCCCTTCAATGTGAATGTAAATGCTGGGGAAGGATTCAAAATTGGATGTGAAGATGAAATCTGACACATAGTTTCAGCAATAAACTAATAAAATAATTGCTGCCTGTGGTTGTATTTGGGCTGTGGAAACAATTTAGAAAAAATATTGCATAATATTGAAAAAAAGAACTGACCTAGTTCATTTTTTGGAGCTGTGAACTTAGTTCAAATGTTTGAATTATGAACTATGAACTGATCTAGTTCATGTAGAAAGTGAACTTTCCCAACACTGCCGAGTGGGAGCGCCCGAAATACAGGAGTAGTCTCTGAGAGAGAGAGACCTGAGAGAGACTTGACGTTTTGTTCCTGTTTGTCGTTCCCAGGGTTTCAACATCAAGAGCGTCCAGTCTCAGGGGTTCAAGCTCAACGTGTGGGACATCGGCGGACAGAGGAAGATCCGGCCCTACTGGAGGAACTACTTCGAGAACACCGACGTCCTGGTGCGTGCCGGCGTCTAACTCCAGCCCGCTCGCACTTTTGAAAACCGCCATGAGCCGAAAATAACACATAAAATGTAGTGTTTTGTCCATTTTATACAACTTTTGCCTTCTAAACAACTAATCGATTATGAAAACGATCGAACCTTTGCGTTCTCCCTGCGTTTTATTCTTACAGTAACGTCTGTATAAATGACTCATGACGACAAAAATGATCATCTGACATATTTTCAGAGGATATTTTCACACTTTTGGCGTTTGGGAGAAGCACGACGACGAGTAACGCCTGACGCGCTCTCTCCGTTTCAGATCTACGTGATCGACAGCGCGGACAGGAAGAGGTTCGAGGAGACGGGGCAGGTGAGGACACGACGCGGGCGAGCTAGCTTTTGGACAAGCGAGCACATAAATGTTCACGTTCTCTCCAGGAGCTGGCGGAGCTTTTGGACGAAGAGAAGTTGAGTGGCGTTCCCGTTTTAATATTCGCCAACAAACAGGACCTTCTGACCGCGGCGCCGGCCTCGGAGATCGCCGAGGGCCTCAACCTCCACACCATCAGGGACCGGATCTGGCAAATCCAGTCGTGCTCGGCGCTCACCGGGGAGGGCATCCAGGTTAGCGCACGCGGGCACGAACGCACACTGCAAACATGTCGACAGAACCGTAAACAAGCGTGATGCGAGAGGAGGGTTTAACGGAGACTAAACCGAGGCTAAGCGAGGAGTAATGGTTCAGGACAAAGATAGACGAGGAATCTCTCCAGTATTTTGGCTCAAAACCGTTCGAGGCAAGGGCCAAGCTGGAGGGCAAGGGCCAAGCTGGAGGGCAAGGGCCAAGCTGGAGGGCAAGGGCCAAGCTGGAGGGCAAGGGCCAAGCTGGAGGGCAAGGGCCAAGCTGGAGGGCAAGGGCCAAGCTGGAGGGCAAGGGCAAGGGCCAAGCTGGAGGGCAAGGGCCAAGCTGGAGGGCAAGGGCCAAGCTGGAGGGCAAGGGCCAAGCTGGAGGGCAAGGGCCAAGCTCGAGGCAAGGGCCAAGCTCGAGGCAAGGGCCAAGCTCGAGGCAAGGGCCAAGCTCGAGGCAAGGGCCAAGCTCGAGGCAAGGGCCAAGCTCGAGGCAAGGGCCAAGCTCGAGGCAAGGGCCAAGCTCGAGGCAAGGGCCAAGCTCGAGGCAAGGGCCAAGCTCGAGGCAAGGGCCAAGCTCGAGGCAAGGGCCAAGCTCGAGGCAAGGGCCAAGCTCGAGGCAAGGGCCAAGCTCGAGGCAAGGGCCAAGCTCGGGGCAGGCCAAGCTCGGGGCAGGCCAAGCTCGAGGCAAGGGCCAAGCTCGAGGCAAGGGCCAAGCTCGAGGCAAGGGCCAAGCTCGAGGCAAGGGCCAAGCTCGAGGCAAGGGCCAAGCTCGAGGCAAGGGCCAAGCTCGAGGCAAGGGCCAAGCTCGAGGCAAGGGCCAAGCTCGAGGCAAGGGCCAAGCTCGAGGCAAGGGCCAAGCTCGAGGCAAGGGCCAAGCTCGAGGCAAGGGCCAAGCTCGAGGCAAGGGCCAAGCTCGAGGCAAGGGCCAAGCTCGAGGCAAGGGCCAAGCTCGAGGCAAGGGCAAGCTCGGGGCAGGGCAAGCTCGGGGCAGGGCAAGCTCTGGGCAGGGCAAGCTGAAGAAGGCACGTACAGTCTACACGGTCCCAGTTTTGGACTTCAGCTGAACCTGGACCGGACCAGGACTAACACATGTATTGTCTCTCTTCTTTCAGGACGGGATGAACTGGGTTTGCAAAAGCGTCAACTCCAAGAAAAAGTAGCCTCTTCCACGTCTTAAGGATAGGACGGAGAGCGCCCCCTGTGTCTGAGGGAGGAACTGCACCCGAATGTACCACTACTGCTAAAGCGAATGCTACAGACTCTTTAACCGATCATCCTCATTATGTTCTAACATTCACTACATTTAGGACCATAAACACAGAGATAATTAGTTTAAACTCAAACTCCTCCTTTGATGTTACTTTATTATCTTTTACATTGGATAAAGGGATTGTATATAGACTTTTTTAATATAGTATAAAGTCTTGAATGTCAAATGTTTTGGGTCGTTCTGATTCATCTCAAGCATCATTTGCAAAACCAAATCTAATCTTTGTCCCTCCAAGAAATGTTTTCCTCACGTCAAAACCAGGACTAAACCAGGACCAGACCAGGACCAGACCAGGACCAGACCAGGACCAGACCAGGACCAAACCAGGACCAAACCAGGACCAAACCAGGACCAAACCAGGACTAAACCAAGACCAAACCAGGACCAAACAAGGACCAAACCAGGACCAAACCAGGACCAGATCAGGACTAAACCAGGACTCTAGATCAGGACTAAACCTGGATCAGGTCTAAACCAAATCGGACCAGATAACGACAAGTGTGAGCGCTTCCTTAATCTCTTTTAGTCTCTCTTTTGATGTCATTTTTAATCCAGGAGTGAAACTAACTATTATTTTGCTAATCAGTTAATTTAAAAACTATTCTTGGATCGAGAAAAGCCCAAAAGTCTGATATTTACCACAAACATCAGGAGCTGAGGTTTTTCTGATGGAAACAGTTCATCATCAGAAACAGTCATAAAATCATCTTTAATCTGCTGTTTATGGTCCGATTAATACAGCAGCGCAGCATTCACTTGAACAAACCTCTATTTTATTAGAGACGTTTCAGTTTTTTGTTTTTAGGAGAGAAAATCTGTTCACAAGAAAAACTTATAAATACAAATAATTTTACACATAAAACGGAAACGGTTTCCATAAAAATAAACCTTATTTTATTCCTAAAAACAAACTTTCTTTCAACGTTTGAGTGAAAAGCTGCCCGAGTTTAACACTTTTTTTTAACACTTTTGTTGTTTTGTGCTTATTAAACTCTTCTTCACTCGTTTCTAAATCTTTTGCTTCCACGTTTTCATCGCAGCTGTTTTTCGACGTGAGTTCTATATTTTTGTAACTGTCTTATTTATGGTGAAGTAGAGCGCTTGCGTTTTATACATAAAAAAAAAATAAACGGTCCGATAATTTCCAAAATGTCTGTTAATAATGTAAAAACAGAAAAACACAAGTGGAAAGAGGCGTTTTATGGACATGTAAATAGACTGACTTATTTTGAAAGGCCTGTATTAAATGTGCTTTTACGTGTGCTTTTATTTTGAAATAGAGAGAGACGAACTTTAGGCCTTTTTGATATTTTTGAATGTATTGGTCAGAATTTAAAGTAAAATGTCAATAAAGAGATTAAGATTGCAACATGTGAGTGTTTTTTGTGCTCGGGGTCTCGATGGAGCTCATTGGGGTCTCGATGGAGCTCAGGGTCTCGATGGAGCTCAGGGTCTCGATGGAGCTCAGGGTCTCGATGGAGCTCATTAGGGTCTCGATGGAGCTCATTAGGGTCTCGATGGAGCTCAGTGGGTCTCGCTGGAGCTCATTAGGGTCTCGATGGAGCTCAGGGGGTCTCGCTGGAGCTCATTAGGGTCTCGATGGAGCTCAGGGGGTCTCGCTGGAGCTCATTAGGGTCTCGATGGAGCTCAGGGGGTCTCGATGGAGCTCAGGGGGTCTCGCTGGAGCTCATTAGGGTCTCGATGGAGCTCAGGGGGTCTCAATGGAGCTCAGGGGGTCTCGATGGAGCTCAGTGGGTCTCGCTGGAGCTCATTAGGGTCTCGATGGAGCTCAGGGGGTCTCGCTGGAGCTCATTAGGGTCTCGATGGAGTTCAGGGGGTCTCGCTGGAGCTCATTAGGGTCTCGATGGAGCTCAGGGGGTCTCGATGGAGTTCAGGGGGTCTCGCTGGAGCTCATTAGGGTCTCGATGGAGCACAGGGGGTCTCTATGGAGCTCAGGGGGTCTCGATAGAGCTCAGGGGGTCTCGATGGAGCACAGGGGGTCTCGATGGAGCACAGGGGGTCTCGATGGAGCTCATGGGGGTCTTGATGAAGCTCAGGGTCTCGATGGAGCTCAGAGGGGGTTTCGATGGAGCTCAGGGTCTCGATGGAGCTCAGGGGGTCTCGATGGAGCTCATCAGGGTCTCGATGGAGCTCAGGGTCTCGATGGAGCTCAGGGGGTCTCGATAGAGCTCATCAGGGTCTCGATGGAGCTCAGGGTCTCGATGGAGCTCATTAGGGTCTCGATGGAGCTCATCAGGGTCTCAATGGAGCTCAGGGGGTCTCGATGGAGCTCAGTGGGTCTCGCTGGAGCTCATTAGGGTCTCGATGGAGCTCAGGGGGTCTCGCTGGAGCTCATTAGGGTCTCGATGGAGCTCAGGGGGTCTCGCTGGAGCTCATTAGGGTCTCGATGGAGCTCAGGGGGTCTCGATGGAGCTCAGGGGGTCTCGCTGGAGCTCATTAGGGTCTCGATGGAGCTCAGGGGGTCTCAATGGAGCTCAGTGGGTCTCGCTGGAGCTCATTAGGGTCTCGATGGAGCTCAGGGGGTCTCGCTGGAGCTCATTAGGGTCTCGATGGAGCTCAGGGGGTCTCGCTGGAGCTCATTAGGGTCTCGATGGAGCTCAGGGGGTCTCGATGGAGCTCAGGGGGTCTCGCTGGAGCTCATTAGGGTCTCGATGGAGCACAGGGGGTCTCGATGGAGCTCAGGGGGTCTCGATGGAGCTCAGGGGGTCTCGATGGAGCACAGGGGGTCTCGATGGAGCACAGGGGGTCTCGATGGAGCTCATGGGGGTCTTGATGAAGCTCAGGGTCTCGATGGAGCTCAGAGGGGGTTTCGATGAAGCTCAGGGTCTCGATCGAGCTCAGGGTCTCGATGGAGCACAGGGGGTCTCGATGGAGCTCATGGGGGTCTCGATGGAGCACGGGGGGTCTCGATGGAGCTCAGGTCTGAAGAGGAGACGCAGCGGAAGGAGGCACTGACAGGTCGCTCTGACTAAAGGTGCGCCACCTGCTTGTCTCTGCCCGAACTGCACACATTTGCATTTATTTGTATTCAGGAAAAGTCAAAAAGAAAATCCAGAGTTTGAGTTTTTAAGCTTTTTCTGATTCTGATGTCGGGACGGCGCATGGAATGTTCTGCGGTGAGGCTGATCTATCGCCATGGAGACGGTCTTTTGTTTGTGTTTGTTCCACTGAAATGACAAACTCATTCTTTTACATAGTTACATAGTGCCACTTAAAAGCAAAAGATTATGTTATGTTGTATTTTAGACTTAAAACATATACTTCAATTGACATAAAATAATAAAAGGTGACCTAATGCATTTAAGGTCAACATTTAATTTATCACAAAAAAAACAATCAGAAATACCTCAAAATGAGCTCAAAATCTTCGAACTTCATGGATGACAGTTGCTGACATGTGCCAGAGGGGGGCAGTGTTGTGTGCTCTGCAGAAGGACAACAACAACAACAACAACAACAAAACCTGCTGGAGAAACGTACGAATGAAGCAAAATGCAAAGGACGTTTTTGAGGAAGAAAACCGCGTAATTTGGAGAAACATTTCTGCCCCTCCCAGAAAGTGTTTTTTTTTGTATTTAAAAAAATAAAATAAAAAATTTAATAGAACGTGATAGAGAAACAATAAAATAAAACAAACCAGAGAAAGAACAATTGACACAAATCACACAAAATGAATACAACAAAACAGAAATTAAGGCGTGTCCGCGGCAGGAGTTCTGAGGCCCAAATACCAGGTTCTGAAATGTAGACGTACGATGGTGATGTCATGAATTGTCCGTAAAACGTTATTGATCACAGTTCAAAGCGTGTGAGCAACAGAACGTCCCAGAACACGTGACGGTGGTGCGCCTCCAACTGTTTGTATTTCATGTGAATAATGTCTTATTTTTGTATTTTTTCCTTTCCCCCCTTTTTTTTCTTCTCTTTTTTTTCTTTTTTCTCTTTCTTTTTTCTCTTTCTTTTTTCCCCCTCTTTTTTTTCTTAGTTTTTTCTCCTTTTTTCTTTCTCTTTTCCCCCTTGCTTTTCTCTTTTTTTTTTTTTTTTTTTTTTTTACTCTTTTTTTCTCTTTTTCACCTATTTTTTCTCTTTTTTTAATCAAAATTCTGACTTTTAAACCTGACTTCATGCACCTCCAACTGTTTGCATTTTATGTGAATAATGAGCACTTTGACCTTTATTTTTGGTCTTATTTTATTCTTTTTTCCTTTCCCCACCTTTTTTTCTTCTTTTTTTCTTTTTTCTTTCTTTTTTTCTTAGTTTTTCTCTTTTTTCTTTCTCTTTTCCCCTCGATTTTCTCTTTTTTTCCCTCTTTTTTTTCTTTTTTCCTATTTTTTTCTATTTTTTCCCTATTTTTTCTCTTTTTTAATCAAAATTCTGGTTTAAAAGTCAAAATTCTGACTTTTAAACCTGACTTTATGCAGGCTTTTCACTTTTTATTTACTGTCGGGAATGCGCTCCCATAGCATCTACATTAAAGCAGGGTTAAACATGTTATTATTATTATTATTATGACTTTTTCCACATTTCTTGACTTTGGAGTCTCTAGTGACGCACAGTCGTGGACTCTCCATTAACTTCCTCCCACGCCACGCACTTTAACGAGGCCCCTGTTCAAACAAACGGCTCTGCAATGATTAATAACAGAGTTTAATCAAGATCCAGCGGAAAACCGTGGGCGAGAGCGAGACTGTGCCAGAGTGGTTAGCCAACCGCTCCAACCAGTGTTTCCCAACCAGGGGAACGCGCAATTTTACCAGGCGGAACTTGGAATGATTTCACGTTGTCTTTTTAAAAACTGGAATTGAATGGCATTCCACAATAAAACATTTAATTTCATCTTTTTGGAGTAAATTATACAGCGTTAGGACTTTTTTGAGACGATGATTTTGGACATAACCATTTTTAAAAACAAGAAAATGTAACGATAGTTGACAATTGACTAAATGTTGGACAAAATTAACACTGCAGACGTTTTTGGACCTAAAAAGCCACTTTGGACTTTTATTTTGTACATTGTGTGCGTCCACTTCCTTATTTTTTATGTATACTTGATTTGTTCTCTCTGGTCTTGTTTGATTTTGTCGTTTTATGTTTTAAATGAAAAAAACAAAAAATAATCCTGGCCTCAAACATGTACACTGCAAAATTCTATCTTAACTTAAAACTAGAAAAATACACTTGTTTAAGTCAAAAATGATCTGCCGGTGCGGTAAGTGGATTTTACTTCTACTAAATCGTAATTATCCAGTGTTTATTTAGTAGAAAATCCTTAAAACAAGATAACTATTTAATTTTTCTGGGTCTAGATTTAAGTGAATAAATCTTCATTAGATTGATGAAATTTGCAGTATTTTTTTTAACCCTTGAACTAATATAAGACTAGTAGAAGAGTTTAAAAAGTGTAGATAAAAACGCGCTTGAGGGCCGTGAAAGAGGATTCTTAGGGCCACATTTGGCCCCTGGGCCACAGTTTAGACCAAGGCTTCTTCACCTTTTTGACTTTGAGGACCATTCTTTTCTCTACAAATAACCCGTGGCTCGATCTCATGTTAACTGTATTATATTTGACTGATAGTGCTGCCCTCAAGGAGCAGTGCTCGGCCCCGCTTTGTTCTCTTCATCACTGGTTTAGACATACCTGGGTTTTCGGAGGGCCTCAAAACAAACGTATTGGAGACCTCCACTGTAGGCGCGTAATGATATCAGAGTCACATGGTACAATATTTATGGTGATATTTTCAAGAGGCAGAACCTTTTACATTTGACCCGGGAGAGCTGCTTCTCCAGTCGCACGAGATCGAGCCTTAGACGGGATAAAGTCAGACGCACATAAAACATAAACCATCATCTATTAGTTCATAATGTACGTCTCAGTTTACAGTGATCGACATGTGATGCGTCAAATATGAATTATTCTCCTCACCAAAAATATCAACAAAATGTAAAGTAAAAAAATCTTTGCGGAAATTAGTAAAGTATGGAAGTATTGATATTTTTGCCAGAGTATCGATACTTTTCGATACCTGGATATCTGGTTTAGGGCTACACGGTTATATTTTCCATTGGGTCAGATTTTTTTACTCACAATGGTACGATTCAACAGGAATATTTAGTTTCACTGAAGTAAATGAGAAATAAAACATAATAAAAAATATTGCTCTGTCACATAAAAACAGGACTAAAACATTTCAGAGCTTTAAGTAACAAAATTGTGGCACAAAATGTTACAAACAATGTCCATGCCACTTTCTGGTTGTTTAAAGCGCCCCCTACAGGTCGGACGACTCATTGAACTAAACTGCAGTTAAGATAAATATGTTTTGAATTTTACAAAAAATTATAAAAATGTTATCCCAGAATAGCACTTTTTTAAGGTTAATAATTTCACTTCCTGTTTGTGACTGATGACATCACAGTAGGAAATTACCCAGCAAACACTGGGCCAAAACTCATACTCAAGACAAATACAAATATATGAGAGCAACTTTATTTTGTTGAATTCATGTTTAGAGTCAAAAACGTTGTTTCTTTTGTGTAAATTCTGCATAAACTTTGACTGGAATGAGTGTCCCTGGTGTGATGTCACTTCCTGTATGAGTGTCCCTGGTGTGATGTCACTTCCTGTATGAGTGTCCCTGGTGTGATGTCACTTCCTGTATAAGTGTACCTGGTGTGATGTCACTTCCTGTATGAGTGTCCCTAGTGTGATGTCACTTCCTGTATGAGTGTCCCTGGTGTGACGTCACTTCCTGTATGAGTGTCCCTGGTGTGATGTCACTTCCAGTATGATTGTCCCTGGTGTGATGTCACTTCCTGTATGAGTGTCCCTGGTGTGGTGTCCCTTCCTGTATGAGTGTCCCTGGTGTGATGTCACTTCCAGTATGATTGTCCCTGGTGTGATGTCACTTCCTGTATGAGTGTCCCTGGTGTGACGTCACTTCCAGTATGATTGTCCCTGGTGTGATGTCACTTCCTGTATGAGTGTCCTTGGTGTGACGTCACTTCCAGTATGATTGTCCCTGGTGTGATGTCACTTCCTGTATGAGTGTCCTTGGTGTGATGTCACTTCCTGTATGAGTGTCCCTGGTGTGACGTCACTTCCAGTATGATTGTCCCTGGTGTGATGTCACTTCCTGTATGAGTGTCCCTGGTGTGACGTCACTTCCTGTATGAGTGTCCCTGGTGTGACGTCACTTCCTGTATGAGTGTCCCTGGTGTGATGTCACTTCCTGTATGAGTGTCCCTGGTGTGACGTCACTTCCAGTATGATTGTCCCTGGTGTGGTGTCCCTTCCTGTATGAGTGTCCCTGGTGTGATGTCACTTCCTGTATGAGTGTCCCTGGTGTGACGTCACTTCCAGTATGATTGTCCCTGGTGTGATGTCACTTCCTGTATGAGTGTCCCTGGTGTGACGTCACTTCCAGTATGATTGTCCCTGGTGTGGTGTCCCTTCCTGTATGAGTGTCCCTGGTGTGATGTCACTTCCTGTATGAGTGTCCCTGGTGTGACGTCACTTCCAGTATGATTGTCCCTGGTGTGATGTGTCCCTGGTGTGGTGTCACTTCCTGTATGAGTGTCCCTGGTGTGATGTCACTTCCAGTATGATTGTCCCTGGTGTGATGTCACTTCCTGTATGAGTGTCCTTGGTGTGATGTCACTTCCTGTCATTTTCCAATCCAAATTGTACATTTTCTCAAGCCGCACCTGGCAACGCCTCGAGCTTCACATCGTGTGCACTTTCAAACCCAAGACCCAAGAAACCAGACGCACATATTTTTTTTTTCTTTCCACTTTTTATTTGGACCCTTCTCCAAATTTTCTTCCATTTCACAAAATATTTACAAAAAAATTACCTTGCCCCGCCCCACCCTCCCGCCCCCTTTCGCTCTCAGACTTTTCCGTTTCCGCCCGTCCCGTCTCCGAGCACGGCGTCACAAGTTTGAATTTTACAAAAAACTTTAATGCAAAACTAAAGTCTTCCTCCGTCGTCGGTTTTTCCGCCGTCGCGCTGCGTTTTATTCTTTTTTTTAAGAGCTTGAATCCAGAATTCGGTGGTTTTCCCGAGTGCTTTGTCCGTCTCAACAGTCTTCAATGTGCTTTACTGGAAAAGGAAGTACAACTCTAGCATCGTTTGAAGCGTCCCGATGCCAAATGCGCGTCCGTTTCTCCCTCCAACCCAAAGTCATCGGCCGAACGGAAATGGAGCCTCTTTATTTTGAAAGGGAAGCCTCGCAACAGGAAGTCCCCGTTTTGTTGGAAGGGAGTGCTTTCAGTGAACGAGAGGCTTCAAAAATCACCTCTTGAAAACCCCCAAAACAAAACGTAGATATCGGTTTCGTCCCGTTCAATGTCCAAAGTCCGGGCGACGAGATCCCCCCAAAAAACTCGCCATCCGTTTTATTTCCCGAAAGACGTGGAAGAGCGTTTTTTTTTTTTTCTTAGTTTTTTTTTGTTGAGTTCAAGCCATTTTCAAAGGAAGGAAGTGCAGTAAAAAGACATCGCGGACGAGCCCCAATTCTCAAAACGCAGCGGCCCCGCCCCCCTCGACCATGAACGCTGCAAGCCCCTCCCACTGAGGAGGAACGTGGCTCTTTCCTCCCGTGACTGAGGCATCGAGGAAGCGGGTGAACAGAGTTGGGGCGCGGCCTCTTGTCATTACCCGATTTTAGTCGCTCGTTTTTTTGGGATCGTTGGAACTCACGTAAAACTCACAACTTACACGTTTTGACACTTTGAACTTTCAATTTAACGCGGATTCAAATGCATTTTAGTTCATATCAAGTCAAACGTTTATTTCTAACGCACGTCGAGACTTTTTGAACACATTTCCAACCAAATATTTACAAACAAAAACTGTATTAGCGACGAAAATCCAAATGCTCTTCTTTTGACATTTTGATTTTGAAAACTGCCGTACCGGACTTTAAAGGACACATATTCTGCATTATTTGCATCGTCCTTGTCCTTTAAACTTGTTCTTGTGCGTTTACTTTGGCGTCTTTCGCTCAGCCGGGCGTTCCCTCGTCGGGATTTGGCGTTAGCGCTCCCATCTACTGGCGGCAGAGGGAATTACAGTGGGGCGATAAACAAAAGCTAGCTTGCCCCGACATGCTAACGTAAACACACAGTTGCATTTGAGGTGATTTGAGTTAGAAATGAGTCCGTGATGATTTACGGACTTAAAAACAGCACAAGAGATGTCCAGATCAACATTTGACATTTAAAAAGTGTTTTGTGAGGCTCGGAGAAGCTAAACTCCAGCCCTGTTTTCGATGAGGGGGAAAACAAACTACAGAACGGTTAAAAGCTATGTGTCCTTTCAGTATTTTGGTTTTTCATTTCACCACAGTAACAAACACCCTGCAAACAGCGCCGCTAGCGCCTCCTAGAGTTCAAATCGGGTAATGACAAGTGCTTTAAACTCCGCGGAGAAGTTTTGGGAATTGAATCGCTGCCGTCGAGAAAAGACCGTCGGCCATTTTTGAAAAGAAAACGTGGACAAAATGTGGACAAGCGACACGTTTACGTCGTGGCACGAAATTTGATCCGTTATTACCGGGAAAACGGCGCCAAAAAAGGAGAATAGTTTGACGAGTGAATGTTGCTTTTGATCATTTGGTGTCACTGTAAACGTATTGCTTGCATTTCTCAGACGCAACAATGAAAAAAAAAAAAAAAAAGACAAATATAATGACAAATACAGGCTATAACCGACCAAACGCTACCCGACCGACTTTAAAAAATCTCCAAAATCATAAATAAAATCTCTCCTTTCAGGCCTTACAGTGTCTGCTCCAACCTCGTGCCAAAGGGAATCTAAACATTGAATATGACAACAGCAATAATACAAGAATGATAGACATAATAAAAGGTAGAGTGGAGAGTTTTGTACCCTGCCCCCGAGCGTCAAATGTTAAAGATGATAAGAGTTACACAATGGTGCTAATACAGTCGGCGCATGTGCTATTATTTGGTGTTTGGAAACAATCGACAGAAGCAAAAAATGTAGTTATTTTAGGTTCTTTGTTGAGGCTGGTTTGGGACTTGGTTTGTCCAACTTTTACCGACCCAAGTGTCGATCTAAAGTAGTAAAAAACTCCTCTTGTTTTTTGAAAAATCTGTTTTTAAGCTGTTTGGAATTCGACTGTTTGGATTTTTCAACAAACTGAGCTAATCAACTTTAAATGAATGAATAAAAATGACATTTGGACTTGGTTTGTTTGTATTTGTTTCAACTTTTACTAACCAAAGACTCAAACTTAAAGACTTAAGCCATTTTAAGCTATTGGGAAATTTCAAAAACTTAATTTGTGAGTCATGACAATATTTGAAAAAAAATTCAACTAAAACACAAACTAACCTAAGTCAAAGTGTAATTTTTGTTGTCGTTTTATTGTGTTGTTTAAAACTGTAGAAAAAGGAGGGTTTTTTGTCTCATTTTCCAATTTACATCAACCCAAACACGTTAAAACGTTTAAATCGTGGAACATATTATGTAAAATGTGGCGTTTTACATAAGCCTTTTCAAAACTGTGGCTCATAGATAAAGAATTTGACCAAACACACGTTCTTCAGGAGGAAATGGAAATAATTTGTCCTCAAAGTCTGAATTTTCATGTTTTGAGGGAGTTTTTTTTGACATTTTTTAACTAAATGTGCACAACTTCAATTGAAAAACAACATTTAATCTCTTTTTACTTGGGTCGTTTACCATTTTAAAGCGGTGCCAACAAAAAGAATGTTGAGAAATGCGAGGAATTGGTTTGAATCGAGCGGGTTTCAGGAGGAAGTGCTCAGATTTCAAGTGCGTCGTCTGGACTGGGCTGAATCCAAGTGCTTATTGCATAAACCACTTTAACGACCATAAAGTAACTACATTTTCCTGTCACACTTTTATTCTCTGCAAAAATAAAATGTCTACGAGAGTTAAAACGACTTGAATTCAGAACCTTCTTTTATTTGTATTTATTCTACAGGATTTATTTAGTTTTAAATTTAGATGATCCAATTTTATTTGAAAATATTTCCGACTGTTCAATGTTTTTATTGTCAATTGAAACCAAAAATATCATCTAAATTTTATTAAATCACTTTTCATTATATTTTTTTTTTTTGATTTAAAGAAAATTATTTTTATTCTGTATGTTTTAGTAAATGTGTAGTATTTATGTTAATAAATACATAATATAGCTTAGATTAATTGATTTAAAATTGGTGGGTGGGGTTATAATATTGACAGTTATTGTAGTTTAGTTTTTTTAATTCCTTCCTAAATATTAAAATACATTTTTCATTTTATTTTCAATGTTATTTATTAAAAGAAAATGAACTGACTTTTATTGTTTAATAATTAATGTTTTAGTAGAATAAATTCAAAACATGTTGTTTAGCTTGAATTAATTAATGTATAATTGTAGTTTTGATCAATAGGTTAATGTTAATTATGTTAAACCTGTAAAACTAAATTGTCCAAGTCAAATCAGTTATTTTTCTGAACTCAGGTCGTTTTAACTCCAGATATTGGACTTTTTTGCAGCGCTGAGCCCGTCGCCGTCGCCGTCGTTAACTGGTGACGTAGTGCTTGGCCGACGGTTGCCCGTAGAGACCGTAGAAATCCGCGTGTCTGTGCGTTTGCGAAGCGTCGATCCAGTCGCGCACGGCCAGTCCCTGCATGGTGGGCCCGCCGGCCGCCAGACCGGGCGGCGGCGGCGGCGGCGGGTAATCCTGCGCGCTCACCCAGGGGAACGAGCCCGAGCGGGGGTACGGCGGGTGGGCGCGGTGCCCCGACACCGACGGCACACCGGAGCAGTAGCAGTTATCCATGGTGCAAACCAGAATCTTGCGCCCGCCGTACTGAGGAAGCTGCGACGCGTGCGAAGCCCCGCCCCCGCCGCCGCCGCCGCTGCCTCCCGGGAAGTGGGAGGAGCTGAAGACGGAACCCGAGTGGTGATTGGACGAGGAGGTGGCGGAGTCGTTGATGCAGGGCGGGGCCAGCGGCGGTTGCTGTGACGGCGGCGGCGGCGGCTGGTTGGTGGATTGGCCCTCGCCGGAAGAGGAGGTGCCTAGATACGGTTGCTTGGGCGCCGAGGAGGAGGAGTCTTTGTAGCTGGTTTTGTTGGAGGACGAGGAGGACGCGGAGGACGACTCGGGGAAGGCGGACGAGTGCTTGCGTTTCTCGGCCGACGCGGCGCCGTGGCCGCTCGGGAACGCCGTGACGGACTGGAGGAAGGCGGAGGGCGGAGTCAGAGGAGCTGGAAGACAGACAAAACGTGTAAACACAAACTCTACAGCGCATTCGGACGAGGACACGCGGCGTTGTTTTTACGCGGCGAGCGGCTAAACTCGCTGAAACATGACGAGAACCTTTATTATCGTTTGTTTTTAGCGTCACGTACCTGTGCGTTTAATCCCTTCGCACCGACACATCCACTTGATCTAAACTTTAGAGCGCCCCCTACAGGTCGGACGACTCATTGAACTAAAACGCAGTTGAGATCAAATATATTTGGACTTTTGCTAAAAAAAATTATACACATTTTATCACGGAATAGAACATTTTTAGGTTTATAATTTCACTTCCTGTTTGAAATTGATGACATCACAGTAGGAAATTACCCAGAAAACTCATCTAATGTCGACATGTTTGTAATTTGACGAATAAAAATATATGGATTCTGCATAAACTTTTGACTGGAATGAGTGTCCCTGGTGTGATGTCACTTCCTGTAGGAGTGTCCCTGGTGTGATGTCACTTCCTTTCATTTTTTTACAGATTTTCCAGCGTTTATTCCACAAATACCTGCTCGATCGGTGTAAAACTATCATTTATATGTACGACAGGTATAAACACACCAGATGAAGTCAGAATTAGACAATCGTAAAATCCTGTCATACGTCACTTTAAACCTGCGGCGAAATAATCGTGTTAGTTTAGCTCAAATCCGGCCGCAGAGACATCCTGAAACGATTTACGTTTAAAATCACAGACTAAAAACAGGGCTTAAAACGCACGTAAGGAGCTTTTAAGTGACAAAGACAGTTTTGAAGTCTAAATGAAGAAGGCGGAGTCAGAAGACGTGTCACTCACTCTCCAGAGTCCGGCGGAGGCTCTTCTCTCGTTTGGAGATCTCCGACAGGAAGAGTTTGGAGTTGAGGTTTCCCACTTTGTACGGAGGAAGGCTGCTGCCCACGCACGCCTGAGATCTGAAACCAGAGAGGAACGAGAGTAAACGAGAGAGTAAATGAGGATTAAACCAGGTCTAAACCAGGTCTAAACCAGGCCTAAACCAGGTCCAAACCAGGTCCAAACCAGGACTAAACCAGGCCTAAACCAGGTCCAAACCAGGCCTAAACCAGGTCCAAACCAGGTCCAAACCAGGTCTAAACCAGGTCTAAACCAGGACTAAACCAGGACTAAACCAGGTCTAAACCAGGTCTAAACCAGGCCTAAACCAGGTCCAAACCAGGTCCAAACCAGGTCCAAACCAGGTCTAAACCAGGTCTAAACCAGGCCTAAACCAGGCCTAAACCAGGTCCAAACCAGGTCCAAACCAGGTCCAAACCAGGTCCAAACCAGGCCTAAACCAGGTCTGTTTGTAAAAGTGTAAAATATTTAAAATAAAGTGTAAAATATTTTACCAGAAGTGTATAATATTTTAAATAAAGATAAAGTGTAAAATATATTTTTTTAAATGTAAAATATTTTTACTTAAGTATAAAATATTTTAAATACAGTGTAAAACGAGAGAGACACAAGAAAAAAACAGCTCGAGACCAGCCTAAACTAGGACTAAACTAGGCCTAAACTAGGACTAAACCAGGTCTAAACCAGGTCTAAACCAGGTCTAAACCAGGACTAAACCAGGACTAAACCAGGACTAAATCAGGTCTAAACCAGGTCTAAACTAGGACTAAACCAGGTCTAAACCAGTACCTGTCGCTGAGGATCTTGACCGGTTTGGTGTTCTTCATGAAGCTGAGCTGTTCCGACTTCTCGAACACGGTGTTGATGGAGCTGATGAGCTTCTGGGCCTCGTGCCGCTGTTCGCCCAGAACCAGGACCTGGGCCGAGTTCTCCTGGCAGAACCTGGACTGGGCCCGGTCCAGCGCCTCCAGGGTCCGGACCAGATCCTCCTCCAGGAGCTGGTGCATCCTCTGGTACTGGAGACGCACCTCCTCCTTCAGCTCGCACACCCGGTCCTGCGTTAAAGGACACATATTGCGCGTTATTAGTCACGTTATTGCCCTTTAAACGTGATCAAGTACATTTAGTTTGATATGTCATGTTTTAGAACTACAAAAAATAACTTTGCCACAGCCTTGGGAGACGCCAGTGTAACTGAGCTTTGGCTCCAGAGGGAATTACGCCATTTTAAACTCAACACCGTTTGCTAACGCAGCTGCTCGCCGACTTCCTGGTTGAAGCGGTGCAGCTGTAAAGATGGTGAAGCGCGAGTCTGGAGATGATTTATGGAGTAAAAAACAGCAGGAGATTCTCAGAGTCACAGATGGAGAAAAGGTCATTTATGGAGGAGATTCAGAACGAGAGTGTTTCTGAGGCTCGGAGGGGAGAGGACTTTCTTCTCTATTTTTGTTATTATTCAAGAAAAACACAATTCATATGTACAAAAAATTAAAACTGACAAAAAATGACAACAACAAAAAGATAGGGCTGGACAAAAGACAGATTGGGTACTGGTATTTTTTGTATTTTTTTTTTAACAATAATAATTACACCCTATTTTCCGGACTTTTTTCATAGTTTTGGTCGGGGTGCGACTTGTACTCCAGAGCGACTTATATGTGATATTATTCGTTATTCTCACACTGACAACCACAAGAGGGCGCTCTAGTCTCTAAGCGACGCAGAAGAAGAATCTGCACTTCCTCTACCTCTGGAGTTTGTGGAGTTGTTTAGAAGTGACACAGAGGAAGAAGAATTCAATGGATTTAGTGATTTTGGGGTAAAACTGATGCTTTGGTAAACTTGTTAGCATGTTCTTTATGTCAGGTGAATGGGTCAGTGGATCTCACCTCGACCACACATTTGTCGGAGTCCAGTTTGCAGAGCTGCTCCTCGATCTCCTGGACGCGCTCCTCCACCTTCTCCTGCTGACGCAGCAGTGTTTGCTGCAGGAGGGAAACAAAAGACGTTCAAACTGAACCGAGATTTCACATTTACATCAAAACCACCGACAGAATCCACAAAGCACATTTAAACATCGTCAACAAACAATGGTCATTTTTATGGTTTAACCCTGGTTTAGACCAGGGTTAGACCAGGGTTAGACCAGGGTTAGACCAGGGTTAGACCAGGGTTAGACCAGGGTTAGACCAGGGTTAGACCTGGTTTAGACCTGGTTTAGACCTGGTTTAGACCTGGTTTAGACCATGAAAACAATGTAAAAATGACGATCTTCCATTATTAAAGTTCAACACTAGGAACCATACGTCTCCTTTAAAAAAACAAATATTGTGAATTGCAGATTCTTTATCCGTCTTGTTCTCGTGTCCTGTGGAAAAGTCCGGCAGAAGCATGAGTCACAGTCAGACTCTGCAGCAGGTGTTAGCCGCGGCGCTAACGCTTGACTCACGGCGCCCGTATTTCCTGCTCGGGACGTGACTAAGGACAGCGCCATCTACTGACCGTCTGTCCAGAATGTCAAGACGTCAGAAGTGTCATTATTATTTTTGTCTTATGGCTTTGAAGTACATCATTTGTGACTTATCCGACCTGATTTTGAACTTTGGATCCGTTTTTTGTTTCTTGTGGGTCGAGATGTGGACCATAAACCAGGACAATTGTCTGCGTTTCCACAGCTAAACCTGGCCTAAACCTAGCCTAAACCAGGCCTAAACCAGGCCTAAACCTGGCCTAAACCTAGCCTAAACCAGGCCTAAACCAGGCCTAAACCAGGCCTAAACCAGGCCTAAACCTGGCCTAAACCTGGCCTAAACCTGGCCTAAACCAGGTCTAAACCAGGTCTAAACCAGGTCTAAACCTGGCCTAAACCTGGCCTAAACCTGGCCTAAACCAGGTCTAAACCTGGCCTAAACCTGGCATAAACCAGGCCTAAACCAGGCCTAAACCAGGTCTAAACCAGGTCTAAACCAGGTCTAAACCAGGTCTAAACCAGGTCTAAACCAGGTCTAAACCAGGACTAAACCTGGTCTAAACCGGGCCTAAACCAAGACTGAACCAGGACTAAACCAGGACTAAAGACCAGACCTTGAGTGCATCTCCTCCCTCTCCCTCCCCAGTGAGGATGCACCTGTGCTGGGCAGATAAGAGCGCTGAGAGCCCCTCATTGTGTCCGACTCCTCTGCATTGTTTGTCATTCCAGCACAAGAGAAAACACGGCCCACGAACGCTCTGAACTGCCATTTTAGAGACTGAAGTGAACCAACGTTTGACCCAAAACCCAACATTTAAACAAACGTTTAACCCAAAACCCAACATTTAAACAAACGTTTGACCCAAAACCCAACATTTAAACAAACGTTTAACCCAAAACCCAACATTTAAACAAACGTTTGACCCAAAACCCAACATTTAACCCAAAACCAAAAACCCAACTTTTAACCCGTTTAACCCAACATTAAACCCAACATTGAAGCTAACATTGAAGCTAACATAGAAGCACTCACCCGTATGTCGTTGCGGCGCAGCTCCACGTCGCTGACCGCGTGCCCGTGCGTGGGGTGGCAGCGGGCGAAGCAGCAGTACTGGCACACGGCCGTCTGCTCGGCGTCGCAGTGGTACAGCCGGTACTCGTCGTGCTGCGGGCAGGTCCACGCCTTGACCGCGCCCGCCTCCACCAGCAGATGCCCCAGGGCAGAGCACGGCTGCTGCAGGTGCGTCTGCACGTGCGACTGGCAGCAGGGGGCGTTGCAGCGTAGGCAGACCTTCACGGCGGGCAGGGGCGGGCCGCGGCGGCACAGGATGCACTGCAGCGCCGGGGCCGACGCCTTCTCCACGCTCAGGGCGTTGTACTTCTCCACGATGTTGGAGAGCTTGTGGTTCTTCTCCAGGTTGGGCTTCTGCGAGTAGCCGTGGTTACACTCGGGGCAGCGCGTCACCGTGGAGTCCTTGGCCCAGGCCTCGCTGATGCAGCCGCGGCAGAAGTTGTGCTTGCACGGCAGCTGGATGGGCTCCGAGAACACGTGGAGGCAGATCGGGCAGATCAGCTCCTCCTCGAAGCAGTTCCTCCAGGACTCGGCGAGATCCGGAGACGTCATGGTGAAGGAGGCCGGACCTGAGGGCGAGAGGCGAGAAGCGCCCGTTAATGCGCCGGACGGGCTTTTCACGCTAGCGCCGCGGCTGACCACCGTTTACGGCAAAGCGATCAGTCTTTTTTTTTTTAATGAGTCAACACAGAAGACGTGAAAAGACGTTTAATGCATTTGACCCAGATGAAGCTGAAGTGAAGACGTTTCAGAAGCTGGTGGAGCACGTTTACGGACAAAATACACGAGTTTACACTTTTTCCACACGATTCTAACGCAATTCTGGATTGATTTGAGTCATAAAACTCCTCAGCTCATGACTCAGAACCCGTGTATGGACGGTTATTTCAATAGTTGCGATTGACTTGTTACCAAGTCGCGACACTAAAAATGATCAACCCCATTCTCCACGCTGATTTTTAAAAATAACGACATTTGACACAAAATAACACGACTTTCTTTGCGTTTCCATGTGAGTTTGTACGAGTTCTGTCGGTTCAGAAACTATCAAAAAAGTCTGGCTTGACACACTATTCGGGCTTTTTGAGTGACCTTTGACCTCCCGCGCGTCTGCGTTTAACTAAGAGTACATTCCAGTCGGTTAGCTGCGGCGTAGACGAACTTTAAAAACACAGAGGAGCGCCCCCTACAGGTCGGACGACTCACTGAACTGAAACGCAGTTAAGATAAATATATTTAGAATTTTGCTAAAAAAAATTGTTTTAAATGTTATCTCAGAATAGCACATTTTTAAGGTTTATAATGTCACTTCCTGTTTGTAATTGATGACATCACACTATGAAATTACCCAGCAAACACTGGGCCAAAACTCAGCTAATGTCACCATTTTTTTGTATTTGACGACTAAAAATATACGAGAGCGAATTTATTTTGTTGAATTAATGTTTAGAGAGTCAAAAAAGTTAATTCTTTTGTGTAAATTCTGCATAAACTTTGACTGGAATTAGTGTCCCTGGTGTGATGTCACTTCCTGTACGAGTGTCCCTGGTGTGATGTCACTTCCTGTACGAGTGTCCCTGGTGTGATGTCACTTCCTGTTACGAGTGTCCCTGGTGTGATGTCACTTCCTGTTACGAGTGTCCCTGGTGTGATGTCACTTCCTGTTACGAGTGTCCCTGGTGTGATGTCACTTCCTGTTACGAGTGTCCCTGGTGTGATGTCACTTCCCGTTATGAGTGTCCCTGATGTGATGTCACTTCCTGTATGAGTGTCCCCTGGTGTGATGTCACTTCCCGTTATGAGTGTCCCTGGTGTGATGTCACTTCCTGTCATTTTCTACAGATAATTCAATGTTTTCTCCACAAATACCTGCTCGATCGGTGTAAAACTATAATTTACATGTACGACAGGTATAAACACACCAGATAAAGTCAGAATGAGAACATTGTAAAAACCTGTCATGGCCCTTTAAAACCCTTCATTTTCAGCTGCTTTAATGCAGTCGATTTTGTTTGAATTTCAGTCCTTTTTTAATGTTTTACGATAGTTTAGACCTGGTTTGGTTGAGTCCCTATGACACGTTTCACTAAAACTCACTGAACACAATTATATTTCAGATTTGACTAAACATTTGTCCCGTTTGTCCCAGTTTGACCGTAAAGTTTATAATTGTACTTCCTGGTTGGACACGAGCACAAATATGACATAGAGGTGATTCCACAGCTGTTACCATAGCAACCAGACTGTAAACAAGAGCCAAACTCCACATAAATGACAAAACAGTTCTGATCTGACACAATAACACCATAAAACACCTTTATTTAGTCCAACCATGGTTTAAACTGTCTCTGTGTCGCACACTGATGACATCACAGAGGGATTCAGCTCCACTTCCTGTCATTTTAAACTCTTATGTTTCTAAATTTCTTCCCAAACTGCAACTTAACAGAAGTAAAACTGTGATAAATATTCACCACAGGTTCTACACCATTAAACTAAGTCAGAATTAGAAAAACAGGAGAACCTTTAATATGGACTTCGTAATATGCTTCATAACTGTCGTTTTTGGCGACACGATATCACGACGTGTCAGTTATTCTTATACAGGTTATTTCTTGCTCTAATGTGGACGTAAACTCAATTTTAACCAAATAAAAGTTATAATACCACGACTGAAGTCTTCTGGATAGAGAATACTTCAAACAATGTGAAATACTTTATTCCTTTTTCAAATTTTGCTATAGTAACGTCGCGTTTTTTGTTCTGACAACTCTTTCCGCGTGTGTTTTAGAGCCTGTTTAGTCCGGACGAACAAGGAAGCGCGAGCGGGTTTGAGACGGTTAAAACGGTGTTAAAACGTGTGCGTAGCCCCTGTGCTTAGTCCCTGTGCTTAGTCCCTGTGCTTAGTCCCTGTGCTTAGTCCCTGTGCTTAGTCCCTGTGCTTAGTCCCTGTGCTTAGTCCCTGTGCTTAGTCCCTGTCCTTAAACGGCTCACAGTCCAGACTATGGCGTCACCACAAGGGGGCGGTGTGGGGAAATGTTTTACTCACGCTATGCTGGGAAATATAAGTCATGTTTTCACTCCCATGGTCCGACTCACGGTGTGACACTCGCACAACACGCCGAAGGTCCGACTCACGGTGTGACACTCGCACAACACGCCGCGGGTACGACTCACGGTGTGACACTCGCACAACACGCCGAAGGTCCGACTCACGGTGTGACACTCGCACAACACGCCGCGGGTACGACTCACGGTGTGACACTCGCACAACACGCCGAAGGTCCGACTCACGGTGTGACACTCGCACAACACGCCGCGGGTTTAACGCTATTACGACAAATACGATACGACGCCTTCGATTAAGTGCACGCCGATTATTTTTTGGGCTTTTTCTGTGGAAATCTTTGGAGTCAGAGTAATTTAGTCATTTCATTAATAATTGATTGATTTAGTCCGTCTCTCTGAAAATGCCTCCTCCATAATTATGAGTCTGTTTAGTATGTCAGGTCTAAACCAGGTAAAATAAGACTAGACACGATTAACCCAGTACAATACCAGTGACCAAACCAGGAACAAACACTAAAGCAAGAGTCAAACATGTTATGAGGAACTGAAGGTTTAAACCAGGACTAAACCAGGACTAAACCAGGACTAAACCAGGCCTAAACCAGGACTAAACCAGGTCCAAACCAGATCTAAACCAGGTCTAAACCAGGCCTAAACCAGGACTAAACCAGGTCTAAACCAGGTCCAAACCAGGTCATGTTATCTGGATTAAATCAGAAATAAATACAGACACATTGTCTTATGCATTATTAATCCATCAATAACCAGCTCTAAACCCCCCACATCCTTCACCTCGTTATCTTCACGTACCTCGTTAAATCCTCTTCCGTGCGCTCGGGACCACCGGATGAAGGGATGACAGACTCTCCGCCCCGAACACCGGTCTCAAGACCCCACACCGGGCGTCACAGGTCTCGGGACCCCCACACCGGGCGTCACACACCCCCAAAAACCAAAAGTAAAAGGACAATCACGGGCGACACCTCGGTGCTTTCCACTGCGCGCGTGCGGGTGACGTTTCCTATTTCCAGTAATCGCCCTCCGAGGACCGGGCCGCGTCACCCTGACCCTGGGACCGGCTCGCGCTGCGTGTCCGAGTGTCCGCGTGAGTGTCCGCGTGACCACCCGGAGACCCCGCGGCTAAACGGCCAAAACGCTGCGTAAAGACCGCGCCGCTTCGCCCACGCGCCCGGAACACTCCTCGCGCCCGGCGGACCGCGGGACGTGTCGCAACTCTGGGGCGAAAATGCGCAAAAGCCGAGGCTCAGAAAGAGCGTGAAAACGGGCGCAGTTACAGGCGCGCGCCGCGGTCATGAATAGTAATCACGCAGCGGCGCGGCGCGGCTCGCATCGCTCCGCGCACGGAAAGGCCTCGCGTGGCTCTGTTTGTGTTTAGGCCCGAACAAAAGCTCCGCAATCACGCACCGGGGCCAGCGCGCGCGCACCGGGAGATCTGACCGCGCAGGTGACCGTCCCGCGAGACAAAGGCGTCCGGTGCGTCCGCTGGAATGTGGTCCGGGCTTTTCTCCCCCGAAACCCCGAGATTTTATCGATCGCGATCTCGATTTCGCCACCGAATCCGGTTCAGACCGTGACCGTGCCCCGCGCGCGCGTGCCTCGCGTAAATCCACTTAAAACGACGCGTGATTTGCCCAGAGACGTCACCGCAGCGTCGCCCCAGCGCGAGCCGAGACCGATCACGCAGCTTTTAACGCAAGAACCGGACATTGTTCGCCGAGCAGGCCATGACGGTGCGACGCGGAGCCCAAAAAACGCGATGTGACTCCCCGCGGGGCCAGAACGGAACGTGGATGTGTCTAGAGCGCGATCCCAGGGGCCATCGTGCCAAATCCACGGGACAAAATGTAGAAAAGGCGTAGAAAAAAAGGCCGGAGCTTGTGAAGCGATCGAAGGCTTCAGACGGATCACCCACCGCGCTGCGCACTCGCGTCCATTTCAGGCCGATCTCGAGTCCTAATGTCCGTGTTTGAGGCGCGTGAATGAGGCCGCGGCGTCTGGAGCCGCGTCGAGGCCGGGGCCGAGCGAAAAAGCCTCAAATGGAGCTCCGCGGCGGGTCAGAACGTGTGTGTTTAGGCCGCAGTTCTTTCTCTGTCGCTCGGCTTCACAGAGGAATGCAGCTGGACGGGCCCCGGAGCGTGTCAAGCTGCGGCCGCGGCGGCGACGCACATCCGGCCAAGCCTTTCACATTAAAGCGTGAGCCTCATCACACAGAGGGTGAATAAAGAAGTTAGAGGTTATAAACGTCATGAATGATACAGATGACCGAGATGGAGAAGGTCAAAGGTCACTTGTAAATGCAGCGGGAGAATCTCTCCTTTGTCCTAAACTGAAGCTGCCACCGGCTTTTCACAATAAAATAATAATTAATCTGAGATCATTATGAGTAGCTGCTGTGGCACTGGGACACGCCCCGTGCACCAAGATTACACCAAGACTACACCAAGACTACACCAAGACTACACCAAGACTACACCAAGACTACATCAAGACTACACCAAGACTACATCAAGATTACACTGGGACACGCCCTCTCACGGGGTAGTCAGAGAGTGCCAGGGGTGTAGCTACCCAACAGGAGAGACAAGCATTTGCCTGGGGCCTTGATCACTAGGGGCCCCCAAAGGGCTTTATTTAGGCTACAATCGGCTCATTAGAATAAAATAATGTCATTGAAAGGAAACTGTATTGTATGCTCCGCCCACAGTCAGTGACTGCTACAAGACTACACCGAGACTACACCGAGACTACACCGGGACTACACCAAGACTACACCAAGACTACATCGAGACTACACCAAGACTACATCAAGACTACACCAAGACTACACCAAGACTACATCAAGACTACATTAAGACTACATCAAGACTACACCAAGACTACATCAAGACTACACCAAGACTACACCAAGACTACATCAAGACTACACCGAGACTACACCGAGACTACACCGGGACTACACCGAGACTACACCAAGACTACACCGAGACGACTACACCAAGACTACATCGAGACGACACCAATACTACACCAAGACTACACCGGGACTACATCGGGACTACACCAAGACTACATCAAGACTACACCGGGACTACACAGAGACGACTACATCGAGACTACACCAAGACTACATCAAGACTACACCAAGACTACACCGGGACTACATCGGGACTATACCGAGTCTACACAGAGACTACACCAAGACTACATCAAGACAACACCGGGACTACACCAAGACTACACCGAGTCTACACCAAGACTACACCGGGACTACAC
The DNA here is from genome assembly GCF_026437365.1 of Eucyclogobius newberryi. Taxonomy (NCBI): domain Eukaryota; kingdom Metazoa; phylum Chordata; class Actinopteri; order Gobiiformes; family Gobiidae; genus Eucyclogobius; species Eucyclogobius newberryi. The sequence goes on along the minus strand of NW_027315835.1, from coordinate 7,130,512 downwards.
CAAGACAACATAAAGACTACACCAAGACTACACCGAGTCTACACCAAGACTACACCAAGACTACGGAGAACATTTTCATCTAACTAAATGTCCCAGTGATGGTTAAATATGTGTTTCCGTGGCATATGAAGTGTCCGTTGTCGCCCCCTGTTGTCTCCGGGCGGAAAACCAGCCTTTTATCAACATCAATTTACTTAGTTCTGCTTTAAAACTTCAATTGCGTTTAGTATTGGCAGTTTATTTTGAAATTGCTTAAATTCCTGCTTGGACCGTTGCCCTGCGACCTGGCCCCGGCACCAGGCCTCGGCACCCGGCCTCCAGGCCCAGCAACTGGCCCCAGGACCAGGCCCCGGATGAGCAAAAGTTTTATTGATGAAGATGAATACAGAGCGTTTATAAATCCTTCACTTTAAAGGCGCAATGGATGATTTTTCTGCGATTTGAGAACGCAGGCGGAAGTGCACATGACACTCCCCCGTGTGGACCGATACAACACACACGTGTGTTTGTTTATTAGCGCAACGGAGCGCATCGCATCTCTCGTCTCCCGTAGATTTCCATCCACTTCTGCGTCAGCTCGAACCGTCTTTCTCCGTCTTCATTTTGCCCCGTACACTGAGGGAACTATATTATGATAGATCCATGCGCTTAGGCACGCGGAAACATGGGGACGAGTCTGACGCGGCTGCAGGTGAGCGATAGGTGCGTTTTATGATTGATACGTGGCAGGACAAATAATTTATCCACGCCACGAGGAAATATGATTAAAAAAATTGCTGAAAAAAATCGTCCATTCCACCTTTAAGAAAGATTTGGTTTAACATTTGTGGATTTTCTTTACAGACTTTTTTAAAACACACTTTTGTTATGAAACTCGTGCGCTCCACTTCCTGGCCGCCCCTCTCTGTCCGCGCCGCCTTCACGCGCTGGAGTCTCGGTGGCACGAGCCCCCTCCGCCGCTGCCGCCCTCCTTCCGGATCAACGAGGACCGTCACGTGACCTGTCACACAACCGACCCGTGTCACGTTTAGAACCGAGAGGATCCGAGCGCCGAGGCAGGGGGAGGGGCCACTGTGAGGGCCCCGCTGTGAGGGCCTCTGTGAGGGCCACTGTGAGGGGTCCGCTGTGAGGGCCACTGTTACGGTCACTGTGAGGGCCCCGCTGTGAGGGCCACTGTGAGGGGTCCGCTATGAGGGCCACTGTGAGGGCCCCGCTGTGAGGTGCCACTGTGAGGTGCCACTGTGAGGGGGCCACTGTGAGGGCCCCGCTGTGAGGTGCCACTGTGAGGTGCCACTGTGAGGGGTCCGCTGTGAGGACCACTGTGAGGTGCCACTGTGAGGGGCCCGCTGTGAGGTGCAGTGGAAGGGTTGAGTTTGTGTAATATAAAAGTAAATGTGTGAATATGAACAAATAATGTAAATATGTTTCAGATACATGAATATAACAATGTGATGGAAGAGGTAGAGTTTGTTACTCAAGTATAAGTACAAGTACAAGTATAATGTGAGTTTAAACATCATAATTTGACTATTTAAACATCAAATAAAAGTGTTGAAGTACCATTTGAAAATGTCACGTACTGTTGTGAAGTAACTGTTGTGAAGTAACTGTATCCTGGAAACACTGAGGATCGATACCAACATGTCTTATCTTATCTTATCTTATCTTATATTTTGATACTATTGTTGTTGACTGAAAAGGTGCAGTTACGCCCCCTACTGGAGTCACACGTGATCAAAGCCTGTTTTACGCTGTCCTGTAAAAAGAGACGTCAGGTGCAGTACCGGGCACCGCCGCCACGAGGCAGGACTCATGGTGAACATCAATACAAGAGATAAACCCGCGCACGCGGCTCACGGCCAGAATGTGTTTTTTTCCTGTTGATTAGACACAGACCGGAAGTGCTGCTTCTACCGCCGTAAATTAGGTACTTTTCAAATTAGTCACACTGAAGACTCGACTAAAATGAGAAAGTTTGCGAAACGTAGTGACTTTATTTTCGATTAGTTCTGTTTTCTTTCTTTGAACACGTGACAAGCCCCGCTTCCGCAGAGCATCAAAAAATTGGGTGAAACTCTTATTGTTCCGCTCCACGGAAATCTTTAGTAAAAGGCGAAAGATTTATACGATCTGAAGGGAAACAAGAGTGTACTGTCTCTTTAAGGCCCGGGAGAGTCAAGGCATCAGCGGTGATACTGTCCTCGGTCATGGGTCAGAACACACGGACACGGACCCGAACACACGGAACCGAACAGCGTGAACGATGCGAACTCGCCAAGCTTATGAAAGAACTGCGCTGTGGACAGAACGGATGAATAACGACAGTTCTTTACGCTCGTCTTTTGTTTTTAATCTCGGCGCAATGTATCATGGGATGTCACTCACGGACCGTGCGGGAAAACGTGGCCAAATATTTACCGATTTAACGGAAAACAAACGACTTTACGAGATTTACGTAATAAGGAGGTTTATGATGACACATTTTGTTGCGAATTTTTTTTTTTTTTTTAAGTATTTTATTTGGTAGAAAAGACGATTTATGCATAATTAAATAAATATCAGACGGATACACAAAACATCTGCAAAAAGAAAAAGCAATATTAGTTTAAATTAAAATACACAAGGATAAATATTTTAATACATTGATCCGCACAGAATTATGACAAAAAAATAAAATAATAAAAAATAATTGTCTGCTCAATAAAGTCATGTTTTAAAATGTAAAAACAATAAATAAAGGTACAAATATGAAATTAGAAAGCGTAATTCGATGTTTAAACGCAATTTTGCGGCTGTTTTGTGTTTGTTATGAACGTTTTTTTTAACTTCCTGCTTCCTGTTACGTTGGGTACTGCCCCGCGTTCTGATTGGCCGCCAGCGCTGCCACGTGTCTGTACTACCCGCCGCGGCTGCCACACGGACGGAGCACACGTTTGAGACGCGTTCACCGCTGGAAACCTGCAAAAGGCGAGTCCCGCGCGGACCCTTTCACGTCGCCGCCGTCAAACAACGACTCGATCTCGATTGACCGTCCCGTTTCGACGCGCTCGGTTTCGATTAAACGCCGATTTCCTGCGCGGTTACTCGAGCGGTGAGTTGCATCACTCTACCTGCTGTTTCAGAGGCAAACGCGGCTCATTTTGTCCACATTTTACTTTAATTATTTCCGCAAATGCGCTTTTAAATCAGTGTTAAGTTGATGCACTGGCAATTTTCGCAAGTGCACGTGTTTTTATCTCGATTACACGTGTTGTATCTTTTATAGAAGTCAAATAACTGAACTAAATTCGAGGAAAATAAGCTGCATTTAGTCAGAGTTTAACTAAATACATCTCTAATTCACGTTTTCTTGCACTGTTAAATTCCATCTTTTTTTATTCTATTTAAATTGTCTTTGCAAATATAAAACGCTAAATGACAAATGGAAGAAGAGGAACGTGACCGGAGAGAAAAGTAAATTAAATCGTTAAAAAAGCATCCAGGGTCAATCGATTAATCGCAACCGAACCGATTGCGTAAAACAATCGCCGTCCAAAGGCGCACAAAGTCCAAAAAATAAACTTTCAATTTAGTCCAATTAACACTTGATTTTAGTAATTTTCAAATAAATTCCAATCATGATTTTCTTTTTCTTTTTTCTTGAAATTTGAGTTGAAATTTAAAATCTGTGAATGAAAGTTGTTTTGGAGGAGTGTCCGGTTCAGAGAGGTTCAGGTGGATCCAGTTTGTCCGGAGGCAAAGGGGCGGGGTTTCGTTCAGTCAAAACAGTGTCTTTTTTTCTTCTTTTTTGTCGTATTTTATCACGATTAATCCGGATTACATGAAGTACGGCAGAAACGAGAAGGCGCAGAGCGAGTACGATGGCGTTTTTGGAGCGACTGGACCGTTTAATGCTTCGCTCGTGACGACGCCGTTTCACGAGTTACGTCTGCGTCGACGCTGCGCCGCGTGAAACAAAAACAGACACAAAGTTGAACGATTGCCGACGTCACCATTTTGACTCTGTCTTCAGTCAAAGTGCCGTTCTGTTCAGGCGTTTAGTCGATTAATCGGTCGACTGCGTTTTAGTCGAACAACATTTGTATTTGTCGACTCATTGTTTTATCTGGATTATTAGGATTTATGTGCGACAACGGCAATAAATGTAAAAGTGAGACGGATTAAGATGTGAGAGCGTTTCATGAGGTTAAAGGAGCAATCGCCATCTAAACCAGGTCTAAACCAGGTCTAAACCAGGTCTAAACCAGGTCTAAACCAGGACTAAACCAGGACTAAACCAGGACTAAACCAGGTCTAAACCAGGTCTAAACCAGGACTAAACCAGGACTAAACCAGGACTAAACCAGGTCTAAACCAGGTCTAAACCAGGTCTAAACCAGGTCTAAACCAGGACTAAACCAGGACTAAACCAGGACTAAACCAGGACTAAACCAGGTCTAAACCAGGTCTAAACCAGGTCTAAACTAGGACTAAACCAGGACTAAACCAGGACCAGAATAGGACTAAACCAGGTCCACTTTGGGACTAAAATGGACTCAAATTACACTTTCTTTCAGCTCTAATGTTCCTTTTTACACGAAATCCACAGTTTTCTAGTACTTTTCTGCACAAACAGTCGTGTTTGTGATCACGGTCTTTGTTCAGATCTTTGAGATACTGAACACTTTCCAGAGCTTGTTCCAGTTTCAGGCTCGAGTCTCACACGCTTTATAACCTCGTCCCTTTATTATACAAGGTCTGTGTTTACCCCGTCCCTTTATTATCACAGTGCAGGATAAAAGAAACTCTCCAGCTGGCGTGTTTCTCATGCGTCGCTCTTTGACCTACTTTAGAACAAACATGGTTCTCCAGTTCGATCCGGTCGCCTCCAGCTCTTTCCCAAATATCAGCAGAACGACCACGAGCTGAGAAAAGAGGTGAACGACATGAAAACAGCTCAGGAAACGTGTAAAAAAGTCACATTCACAGGCCTAGATTCATCCATTTGTATTTCTTTCCCTCATATTGAAACCAGAGTCATGATTTATGTTGTTTTTTTGTTAATTGACCCAGTTTGACTCGTACATTAAGAGCTACACGTCAAAATTAAAAAACGTGTTAAATAATATGGATATCGCAGCACGTCACAGCCGCATCGCCACATGAACATAAATAAACTAGACGTTTAATTATTTCCATCAAAAAAAAAAAAAACGTTGTTTTCGGTGTTTGTTTTTTTCCCTGTGTTTTTATTCTGAAAAATTGGATCAAAATAAAATGGAAAAAATAATCAAAAGTTGACATTTAAAGTGCGTTTTGGCTACGGGAATGAAGGCCGTCCAAAAAAAAAACGAGGACACAAATTATAACATTCAAAAAAATGTAAAATAAAAAAAATTACTTAATTTGGAAATACTTATTTGTTGTGCCATAATTTTAGTTATATTTATTTAATGGATGCTATGCCTTTGTTTTATTTTGCTCTCTGTGTTGTGTTTTCTGTGTTTTTTCTTTATTTTATTTGTGTTTTTATTCTGAAAAATTTGATAAAAATAAACTGGAAACGATAATAAAAATTGACATTTAAAGGACCGTTTTGGCTGCGGGGAAAAAGGCAGTCGCAAAAAAACTCATGGAAATAAATTATAACTGACATTCAAAAAATAGAAGAAAAAAAAACATTTGGACTTAATTTGAAAAGATGGGACTTATTTGTTGTGCCATAATTTTATTCATTTAATGGATGCCATGCCTTTTGTTTTATTTTGTTCTCTGTGTTGTTGTTTTTTCTGTGTTTTTATTCTGAAAAATTTGATCAAAATAAAATGATAGAAATTTATATTTAAATGCGTGTTTTGGCTGTGGGAAAAAAGGCCGTCGCAAAAACAACTGAAGGACACAAATTATAACTGACATTCGAAAAATAGAAGGAAAAAAAACATTCAGACTTAATTTGTAAATACTTATTTGTTGTGCCATAATTTTTGTTATATTTTATTTAATGGATTTCATGCTTATACTTTATTTTGCTCTGTGTTTTTTCATGCGTTTTGGCACATTTCCGACATCGCCATCGGGATATGCTTTTCCATCGCCCCAAACCTCGGGTCAGAAACGACCGCGTCTCCGCTCGATTTTTAAACGTGGACTCGTCGCCCGGGTCGAACTCGAGCGTCAGCAGAAACCAAAACCGCCGACGCGCTAAAAACCCAACTTTGAAGTGATGTCTGCGGAGCCGTTTAGCCGCGGGAGGCTAAACGGCTCCGCTCCGAGTCGGGCCCGCGAGGAGCGTTACACGTAATCGTTTGTTCTGAGCTCGGGTCAAGGTGGTCGGGTGGTCTTCTGTGGGCTGGGTTGACCTTTGGAGATAAAGGTTTGTTAACGTTGCACAGGTTCGGACCGGATTGGACCGGTTCAGTCCGGTTTGAACACGTCCTGGAGCTTAATCTGCATTTTTGAACCGACCCGTGAGTAAAAACAGAAATGGAAAAGCTTTAAATGTTAAATATGTCTGTATGTTTGAAAAATCACGCAGCTCATGATTTTATATCCCAAATAAATGCATTTTGTTGTTATTTTTACAAAAGTGCTTCGAACGATAGTCTTAATATTGCTATTGACAAATATCGTATATCGGCTCCAAAAATAATCCAGAATCGACCGTCACAAACTAAAAATAAGATTTAAAAAAATTGGATTGTAAAAATTACTGTTGATGACACAGGGACATTAAAATTGCTTCTATACTGTATAATATGTCATAGTTGCGTTTAGGTCACTTACAGTGTTTTGGTCACTATTAGTCGAGTTTTAGTCACTATTAATCTCATGTTGGTCACTATTAGTCATGTTTTGGTCACTTTTAGGCTCATTTTGGTCACTTTTAGCCTCATTTTGGTCACTTAGTTGTGTTTTAGTCACTTGTAGTTGTATTTTAGTCACTTTTAGTCATATTTTGTCACTTTTAGTCACAATTTTGTCGCTTGTTGGTTTTCATTTTGCCAATTGCGTCTCTTCAAATTGCGCTTTCGATGAATCGCGCAGCCCTGGTTCTTAGCGGTAACATCTCCATGGAAACGGACCACCATGACCGCTCTGGTTTCCGCAGGCTTCCGGTGCCTTCTCTCCACGATGGCGTCGAGCTCGCTGGACGTGGACGCGCCGCGGTGGGACCAGACCACCTTCATGGGCCGTTTGAAACACTTCTTCAACATCACGGACCCTCGGACGGCGCTGCTGCCGGACGCCAGGCTGGACGAGGCCAAGGCGCTGGTCCAAAGCTGCAGGTGAACCTGAGTTTGGGAATCGTTTTGGGAATTTCAATTGGAATTTATGGGAATTAACAGGGAAATTAACACTTATTCATGTATAGCAAGAAAATTTGCAAAAAATGTGATGTTTAGAAGCATTTAGAAAAAAAATTAACATTGAAAATTCCCTAAACTCTCAAACTAAAGTCGGAAAAATCTGGAAATTTCGTGAGAATTTTCTGCTCCCTTTAAAACCTATTTGGGACTCGTTTGGTAAAAGTATTATTTTATTAAAGCGGTAACAATTATTCAATTAATCGTTCAAATTAATCAGACTTTACACACTTTAAAACGCACATGAAAAGACATTTATAACAAAGGCGGCTTTGTTATAAATGTCTTTTCATGTGCGTTTTAAAGTGTTTAAAGTCTGGTTAATTTGATCAAAAAATAATAATAATAATAACTTTTATTTATATAGCGCTTTTCAGTGACCCAAAGACGCTGAACATATATAAAAAAGGGGGGGGTATTTACAGACAGGGGGGGACAACACGTACAATACACATTAATATACAGATAAAATGAACAAGACAGAAGAAGTAGAGAGAAAAAGATGGGGATGTAACAGGGGGTAGAAGAGTAGGCAATGGGGTAGAGGAGGCTAGGGGTATAAACAACCTCTGAATTTCAACTAAAATAGACTTTTTTCCTGAAGCGTTCAGTAGCCACATTCACACTTTTATTTAGTGAAACATTTATTTCAAAAATATACATGTTTCAAAAAAATTTAAAAAGCTATATGAAAAATGGCTGTGGCTGCAGAGCCGCGGAGGCGCGGTCAAATAGCGCAGCAGTTTCAGGAGCCGCGGCACAAAATAACATGGCCGTTTCGGCCGCGCGCCGCAGCTCTGTAGACACTCCCATGAAAAAGATGTACTTTGGAAGGTATCGGGATCAATTATTTTCGAATGTTATTGATATAATATTTGATTACCGTATTTTCCGGACTATAAGTTGTACCTTTTTTCATAGTTTTGGCCGGGGTGCGACTTATACTTATATTTATACTTATACTCCAGTGCGACTTATATATGTTTTTTTCTTCTCTATTATGCATTTTTTGGCTGGTGCAACTTATACCCCAGAAAATTCGGTAAATTATTATAAAACTTCCCCCAAAGATGGCAAATTCTTCTTTTACAGGAAAATAAAATAATGGTTTAGTTTAAGTCGTTTAGTCTTTATGTAAAAAGCTTCAATATTTAACTTTTATGCTCTTATTTTGATGGTGTTATTTTAGTTTATGCTGAAGTGTCTTCCTGTTGCGTTTCTGTCAGGGCGGGGTCACTTCCTCCCGGCACGACGGAGGAGCAGCTTTTTTACGCCAAAAAACTGTACGACTCGGCGTTCCACCCGGACACGGGCGACCGAATGAACCTGATCGGGCGGATGTCGTTCCAAGTCCCCGGGGGAATGGCCATCACCGGCTTCATGCTGCAGTTCTACAGGTCGGCACGACAACGGGAAGCCCACAACCTCCAGGCAGGGGCGGGGCTAGCCACTCTGCCGCCGCGATCAGGAGGAGGGGCGTGGCTCGTCTCACTTTGATGTTAAAGGGGTCTAAAGCGAGCGGGGGCGGGGCCGACTTCCAAAGTAGCCCGGCTCACTTTGGATCCACTTTTGAGCGAGATGATTGGACAAGAGCGAGCGCAGGCTAAAAAGTAACAAGAATAATAATAAACGGCGACAAATACTGTACTAAAAGTGACAAAAACACAACCGAAAGTGACAAAACGTTTTAATAATTTGTTTTGTCAATTTTAGTCCCATTTTTGCCACTTTAATTCGAGTTTGTCACTTTTAGTCGAGTTTGTCACTTTAAGTCGAGTTTGTCACTTTTGTCACTTTAAGACGTGTTTGTCACTTTTTTGAAGTGCACATGCCACTCCCCCGTGTGGACTGATACAACACACACGTGCGTTTGTTTATTAGCGCAACGGAGCGCATCGCATCGCTCGTCTCCCGTAGATTTCTGTCCACTTCTGCGTCAGCTCGAACTGTCTTTCTCCATCTTCATTTTGCCCCGTACACTGAGGGAACTATATTATGATAGATCCATGCGCTTAGGCACGCAGAAACGTGGGGACGAGCCTGACGCGGCTGCAGGTGAGCGATAGGTGCGTTTTATGATTGATACGTGGCAGGACAAATGATTTATCCACGCCACGAGGAAATATGATACAAAATTGCTGAAAAAAATCATCCATACCACCTTTAAGTCGAGTTTGTCACTTTTGTCACTTTAAGACGAGTTTGTCACTTTAAGTCGAGTTTGTCACTTTTAGTCGAGTTTGTCACTTTTGTCACTTTTTGTTGAGTTTGTCACTTTTAGTCACTTTTGTCACTTTAAGACGAGTTTGTCACTTTTGTCACTTTAAGTCGAGTTTGTCACTTTTAGTCGAGTTTGTCACTTTTAGTCGAGTTTGTCACTTTAAGACGAGTTTGTCACTTTAAGACGAGTTTGTCACTTTTGTCACTTTAAGACGAGTTTGTCACTTTTGTCACTTTAAGACGAGTTTGTCACTTTAAGTCGAGTTTGTCACTTTTAGTCGAGTTTGTCACTTTTAGTCGAGTTTGTCACTTTTAGTCGAGTTTGTCACTTTTGTCACTTTTGTCACTTTTTGTTGAGTTTGTCACTTTTAGTCACTTTTGTCACTTTAAGACGAGTTTGTCACTTTTGTCACTTTAAGTCGAGTTTGTCACTTTTAGTCACTTTTGTCACTTTAAGACGAGTTTGTCACTTTTGTCACTTTTAGTCGAGTTTGTCACTTTTAGTCGAGTTTGTCACTTTAAGACGAGTTTGTCACTTTAAGACGAGTTTGTCACTTTTGTCACTTTAAGACGAGTTTGTCACTTTTGTCACTTTAAGACGAGTTTGTCACTTTAAGTCGAGTTTGTCACTTTTAGTCGAGTTTGTCACTTTTAGTCGAGTTTGTCACTTTTGTCACTTTTTGTTGAGTTTGTCACTTTTAGTCACTTTTGTCACTTTAAGACGAGTTTGTCACTTTTGTCACTTTAAGTCGAGTTTGTCACTTTTAGTCGAGTTTGTCACTTTTAGTCGAGTTTGTCACTTTAAGACGAGTTTGTCACTTTTAGTCGAGTTTGTCACTTTTAGTCGAGTTTGTCACTTTAAGACGAGTTTGTCACTTTTAGTCGAGTTTGTCACTTTTGTCACTTTTTGTTGAGTTTGTCACTTTTAGTCACTTTTGTCACTTTAAGACGAGTTTGTCACTTTTGTCACTTTAAGTCGAGTTTGTCACTTTTAGTCGAGTTTGTCACTTTTAGTCGAGTTTGTCACTTTTAGTCGAGTTTGTCACTTTAAGACGAGTTTGTCACTTTAAGACGAGTTTGTCACTTTTGTCACTTTAAGACGAGTTTGTCACTTTTGTCACTTTAAGACGAGTTTGTCACTTTTGTCACTTTAAGACGAGTTTGTCACTTTAAGTCGAGTTTGTCACTTTTAGTCGAGTTTGTCACTTTTAGTCGAGTTTGTCACTTTTAGTCGAGTTTGTCACTTTTAGTCGAGTTTGTCACTTTTGTCACTTTTTGTTGAGTTTGTCACTTTTAGTCACTTTTGTCACTTTAAGACGAGTTTGTCACTTTTGTCACTTTAAGTCGAGTTTGTCACTTTTAGTCACTTTTGTCACTTTAAGACGAGTTTGTCACTTTTGTCACTTTAAGTCGAGTTTGTCACTTTTAGTCGAGTTTGTCACTTTTAGTCGAGTTTGTCACTTTTAGTCGAGTTTGTCACTTTTAGTCGAGTTTGTCACTTTAAGACGAGTTTGTCACTTTAAGACGAGTTTGTCACTTTTGTCACTTTAAGACGAGTTTGTCACTTTTGTCACTTTAAGACGAGTTTGTCACTTTAAGTCGAGTTTGTCACTTTTAGTCGAGTTTGTCACTTTTGTCACTTTTTGTTGAGTTTGTCACTTTTGTCACTTTTTGTTGAGTTTGTCACTTTTAGTCACTTTTGTCACTTTAAGACGAGTTTGTCACTTTTAGTCGAGTTTGTCACTTTAAGACGAGTTTGTCACTTTAAGACGAGTTTGTCACTTTTGTCACTTTAAGACGAGTTTGTCACTTTTAGTCGAGTTTGTCACTTTTAGTCGAGTTTGTCACTTTTAGTCGAGTTTGTCACTTTAAGACGAGTTTGTCACTTTTAGTCGAGTTTGTCACTTTTAGTCGAGTTTGTCACTTTTAGTCGAGTTTGTCACTTTAAGTCGAGTTTGTCACTTTTAGTCGAGTTTGTCACTTTTAGTCGAGTTTGTCACTTTTGTCACTTTTAGTCGAGTTTGTCACTTTTGTCACTTTTAGTCGAGTTAGTTGTGTTTTTGTTGCTTTTTAATCACATTTTTGTGAATTATTTTGCTGTAAGTCGCATTTTTGTCACTTTTTGTTCCTCCTTAATCATTTATTTCCCCCATTTTTGTCACTTTTAGTCACGTTTTTGTCACTTTTAGTCATTTTTAGCCAGGTTTCGCAGCCACACAAACTTGGAATTACTAGGCGTCTGTGACTGGCTGAGATGGAAGTCGACCGTTCCGGGGATCGTTTGTTGGTCGTTTCCTGGTCGTTTCTCTTTTTGATGATGTCATGACCTTCTCTTGCAGGACGGTCCCGGCGGTGGTCTTCTGGCAGTGGGTGAATCAGTCGTTTAACGCGTTGGTGAATTACACAAACAGAAATGCGGCGTCGCCCATCACTCCAAAGTAAGACCCATCAATCAGCTTTATATCACGTTGAAGAATGAGCTAAAATGAGCTAAAATGTTTAGTAAATAAAGTGTCACACAAACCGATCGACATTCGATCCGTTTTGGATGTACGTCTCGGTTCTTTGCTGAATGTCTTGGTGTCGTTCCCTCATCCAGACCTGTGTTTCCAGACAGATAGGCGTGGCCTATGTCACCGCCACCAGCACGGCTCTGGCCACCGCCGTCGGACTCAACCTTTACACCAAGGTACGACCGGGTGTGTCTCGTTATCCTCCAGATCTCGCGTGTTTGTGTGTGTGTGATCTTGTGTGGGATCCTGTGTGTGATCTCATGTATAAAAGTTTGATCTTGTGTGTGTGTGATCTTGTGTGTGTGTGTGATCTCGTGTGTGTGTGTGATCTCATGTATAAATGTGTGATCTTTTGTGTGATCTTGTGTGTGATCTTGTGTGTGATCTTGTGTGGGATCCTGTGTGTGATCTCATGTATAAAAGTGTGATCTTGTGTGTGTGTGATCTTGTGTGTGATCTCATGTATAAAAGTGTGCTCTTGTGTGTGATCTCATGTATAAAAGTGTGCTCTTGTGTGTGATCTCATGTATAAAAGTGTGATCTTGTGTGTGTGTGATCTTGTGTGTGATCTCATGTATAAAAGTGTGCTCTTGTGTGTGATCTCATGTATAAAAGTGTGCTCTTGTGTGTGATCTCATGTATAAAAGTGTGATCTTGTGTGTGATCTCATGTATAAAAGTGTGATCTTGTGTGTGATCTCATGTATAAAAGTGTGATCTTGTGTGTGATCTGGTGTGTGTGATCTCGTCCCTCTCAGAAAGCTCCTCCCCTCGTGGCTCGCTGGGTTCCTTTCGCAGCCGTCGCCGCTGCAAACTGTGTGAACATCCCCATGATGAGGCAACAGTAAGAAACACATATAATAATAATATAATAAAACTACAACCGTACGTTTATTACACCGCGTGTTCTGAATATGTTTGTGTTTTAGAGAGATTCTGAACGGCATCGCGGTCACGGACGAGAACGGAAACAAACTGGGACAATCCAAGGTCCAAAACACCACACACTTTTACTACAACATGACCATTGTGTGCTTCTAACTGCTCTATAGTTATAATGTAACGATCATGATCCAACTCCTCATTTTAAACTGCAATATAGATCCAGAAACGTCATCAACAACAACAACTCTTAAAAGTCTAATTTGTCTTGCTGTTTCTTAAAAAGATTAAGTTGTGTCCAATAAGAGCAAAGTAAAATTAAATAAATAAAAATTGAAAAAGAATTATTATAAAAAATAATAATAATATTTTTTTAAATAAAAACATATTTTAAAATGACTGAAATAAAAAGAGCAAAGTATGGCACAAAAACTGAATTAAGTGTAAAAATTAAAAACAAAAGGACAGAAATATCACTTTTCCACCTTGCGTTGAAGTCTTTAGAAGAAGAGTTTAATTTGTTTTCATTTTGTATTTATTGAATTGAACATTATCATTTTTATCCACTCCTGAGTTGGTCTCATTCACATGTGTGATGACGTCGCTGGCACTAGGGGGCGCTCAAGCCTAAACAAACCCTTAAAACGTGTTTCAAAAGGGGAAATGCGTCAAGTGCTTTACTTTCAATATTAAACCTTTTCTTTGTAAATGACTCAAATGTTCAATTTCAAGTGGATTTAGGTCTGAATTTCTCAACATTGTGGTTTTGTTTCTTCAGAACGCTGCAGTCAAAGGAATCACGCAGGTGGTGGTCTCTCGCATCACGATGGCCGCTCCAGGAATGAGTACGAAAACACGCTTTTTTTAAACCTTTTCACCGCTTTTTTACTTCAAATACCGTATTTTCTGGAATATAAGTCGCACCAGCCAAAATGGGGAAATTGGGAAAATATATTTGATAAAATCCAAGACCAAGAACAGACATTTCATCTTGAAATGCAGTTTAAAATAATAACAGATGAGAGAACATGGTGAATAGGTGTATGTATGCTAACGCTAACACCTTCAGCTACATGACGTATGCTAACGCTAACACCTTCAGCTACATGACGTATGCTAACGCTAACACCTTCAGCTACATGACGTATGCTAACGCTAACACCTTCAGCTACATGAGGCACAGACAGAACTGTGGTAAGTGTCTGGTATGTTAACGTAACATATGAACAGTTATTCAGATAACTATAGCATAAAGAACATGCTAACAAGTTTACCAAAGCATCAGTTTTACCCCAAATCACTAAATCCATTGAATTCTTCTTCCTCTGTGTCACTTCTAAACAACTCCACAAACTCCAGAGGTAGAGGAAGTGCAGATTCTTCTTCTGCGTCGCTTAGAGCCTAGAGCGCCCTCTTGTGGTTGTCAGTGTGAAAATTATGAATAATATCACATATAAGTCGCTCTGGAGTATAAGTCGCACCCCGGACAAAACTATGAAAAAAGGTGCCACTTATAGTCCGGAAAATACGGTAAATGCATTAATCTGACTTGTTTGTACATCTTCTCCTTAGTTATTATGCCTATTATAATGCAGAGGATGGAGAAGTTCAAGTTCATGCAGGTTCATCTTCATCTTCATCTTGAACATAAATTGCAGTGCGATTATTGATCACGGTTTCAGTTTGTGATTTTCTTTGTTTTTCCCAGAGGATCACGATTCTCCACGGTCCGATCCAGGTCGTGATGGTCGGCGCCTTGTGAGTGTCGCGTTTATATCACAAACACGTTTAAAGTGAACCCGCCTGACGCTCGATTGTGTTCACGCCCACAGCCTGATCTTCATGGTTCCCGCCGCCTGCTCGCTTTTCCCGCAACAATGGTAACGAGTGTTCGCTCCCGTTTGCATGTTATCCGTGTGTTTCGGTCACGTTTAGTCGCGTGTCGCAGGCGTGGCGAGTGCCTTCGCCTCTCGCCGTTCAGAGAGAGTCAGGATGAATGGAGAATAAAAGTGAAAAGGGTTGATAGTTTGAAGAAGACAGACACACCCTCTGCACCGGACACGCCCTCTGCACCGGACACGCCCTCTGCACCGGACACGCCCTCAAAGCTTTGTGTCTGATCCTAAAATATAACTGATCTTCTCTGCGATTTTCAACTCCATAAATCATCTCCAAATATTTCAGCATTTCCCCGTCTAGTGTTTCTTTTAATGAGCCTGTTGTACTTCCCTCTGCAGCCAGTAGATGGCCCCGAAACTCGGGTAATCCCACTGGAAACTGCAGAGATCCAAATAAACCAGGTTTTAAAAGATGAAATGCCAAAGTGAAGTTACTGAAGAAAACGTTTTAAGGCCAAAAACAACACTAATAACGCAGAATATTTGTCCTTTAAATATCAGCACTTTTTAGTCTTGGGCCGGCCCACGTGCCACGCCTGTGTAAAAAGCCGGGACACGCCCCTGGTTGAGTCATTTTAGATCTGGTGAACGTCGTTTTCATCCTCAAACTAATAAACACCTTTGTGTTTTGTTTTCAGTTCTTTGGCCGTGTCCAAACTGGAGCCCGAGCTCAGAGACTCCATCGCCTCAAGATACGGAGACAGAATCAAATATGTTTACTTCAACAAGGGCCTTTAAAGACTGAGACCTGGGGACTGGGACCTTGGGACCTGGGGACTGGGGACTAGGACCTGGGGGATCTGGGGACTAGGACCTGGGGGACCTGGGGGACCTGGGGACCGGGACCTGGGGACCAGGACCCGGGGACTGGGACTAGGACCTTCTCATCACGGTGCTAAAGCGCGACGCGATTTATGTTTTATTTTCAAACAAACGTCTCCAGTGTTTTTCAGGCGTCGCAGTCGAATAGAATCCAAACATTGCACGATTCACTCCACTTTCACTTTCACTTCCACTCGCCCATATTTCACGTCGAACCGGGTCAAATGCTCCAAACCGGGCGCAGAGAACGACCGAAGTGTCCACTGTATTTCTGACCCTTTAGACACGACTGGACAATCACAAATATCATGTTTAATTCTAAGCTATCGCTGCTAAACATAATTTAAGCCAAACGTTTTTAACCGAATAAATGTGTAAATATGGCGATTAAAGCCGTCTGGGTGGAGAATATTTACAAAGAAATCTGAAATGTTTGATTCCTTTTTGGACATTTTGATTTATAAATGTCGCTGTAAAACCTCTTTTTGCTGTAGAGTTTTGATGAATATGTTTATTCTAATACTTAATAATTACTGATTTTGCAAAAGTGTTTGTCCTCGGAGGTCAGAGGTCGCGGTTTGGATTAATTTATGAACATAAACATGAACGACCCAGAACAAGTAGAACAAGCAATAAAAGTGTTAAAATCTGACAAAATGAGGATCCGACAGTGTCTTTACATTTACAGTTCATAAAGTATAATCTGAGAGTGAACCGTTAGCTCGGCGCTGGCGTTAGCTCGGCGCTGGCATTAGCGTCACAGAGGCTCAGCAGCAGGAGCAGCTTCACAGACAGAGACAGAAGAGAGAAACTAAAGTTGAAACAAGAGCTATCAGCATTTTACCTGTCGGATGTTTATTCAAACGCAGGCTAATGATGATTGGCCAATGAGTAAACTCTGGGTTCTGAAATGTTGTCCGAGAAGGTGTGGGCCCTTTCCCCCATGGGCCCTTTCCCCCATAGGCCCTTTTCCCCATGGGCCCTCTCAAATAAAGTCAAATAAAAAGCGAGTTCCAGCAGCTTCAGATTTTTTATGTAAATATGTGAGGGGGGGAAACCTCCGTGTTTATAAAGTGTTTTTGTCTCGGAGCTAAAGGCTAACACACATTAGCTTAAATATAAAACACACAAACTTGATAAATAAATGAATGAATTATTGTTTAGTTCAGTTTGTGTTGTATATTTGAACGTTATCGATGACATTTATAGTATGTTAGCGTTAGCTTAGCGACAAAAGCTCTTACATAAACACAGATGTCTCGACGTAAAGCTCTGGAACTGTTTGTCTTCATTATTTATTGACTTATTTTAATGAGACTCGGCTAATTCCACATAATGAAAATGAATGAGCAGTAAGTGGAGCTCCGCGTTTTTAAAGCCACTCTCGCCGCTCTAGTGAAAAGGGCCCGTTCCGATGTGTGAAACGAGGACGACTTCCTGACACTATCGGAAACGACTTCTGACGAAAACTTTAAAAACATTAAAGAGTTTGGTCCAGAAGCCGTTATTCTATTGTTTCTTTTCTTTGTATTTGGTGGACAATAAAGGCATATCTTATCCTAAACGTTCGTCTACCGTCGGCGTCACAAACCGAATCTCGTCGCCTCAGGAAAAGCTCTCGACCACATTTGAGCATTTCTTTTTACGTATTTGGTCAGACTTAATTCTGTGCCTTGGACCAGTTTCTGTGAAAGTGAAAGTGTTCGTTTTAGGTCTTGAATTGTTGTTTTCTAGTCGTGAAATAAAAAGAATGATCAAGGCATGTGTCCGTCTGCAAATACAAACGCAGCGCAGTGTTTTAGGTAAATATTCATGTTCATAATTCAGAAAATCTGGTCGAGTTCTGTGTTTATCAGGACACAAATAAAAACGCTATATCTTCATTTAAACGAGGGCTGTGGTCGACCAAAGACGTTTTTTATGAATACGACCCAAACTGCAATGAAAAATCTGCGACTGCACCGGTGTTTATGCAAAATGAATTCTGAATATTTGTGTAAAAAAAACGTTTAATCTGCCTTTTTACATAGCAATGCCTCCAAAATCACAGCATTTCCTTCTCATTTCTGTAGTTGTCCCATTAAAATCCTTATCTAAATAAAAGGATTAAGACTTCATCGACCGATTTATCGACCAAAGGACTACAACCCTAATTTAAACCCTTTATTGTTTTTATCACTCTGATTTACCAATAAAATAACATATTTTCTGCTTTTCTACTCGCTTCTAGACTTAATTAGAACTTGTTGTTTTTTAGTGTGAAAATGTTGGCACGTGTGAAAGGAAATGGGTTTGTATTGACGACACTGCCCTCTGCTGTGTGGGGGCGGAGACACTGCCCTCTGCTGTGTGGGCGGAGACACAACAGCTCAAGCAGGATCATAATGTAGGACGTTATTTCTGTGCATGGTTCGATTCCCGGACCATACCAACATCACATGATCTCTCTGGGTGGAGTCTGCATGTTCTCCCCGTGTTACCGTGGGTTCTCTCCGGGTTCTCCGGCTCCTCCCACCGTCCAAAGACATGCATGTGTTAGGTAACATTGGTGACTCTAAATTGGCCCTAGTGACTGAATGTGAGCGTGAACTGTCTGTAATGTCTATGTCTCTGTGTTGACCCTGCGACAAGTTGGCCACTGTCCAGGGTGTACCCCGCCTAAGGCCCGAAGTCACTGGGATAGGCTCCAGTCACCGCGACCCCGAAAGGGAACAAGCGGTAGAAAATGAATGAATAAAAAAAGTATTTAAAATGTGGTCGGTTTGGATTTGTTTTAAGGTAAATTTTACAAATAAGTCCTAAACCAGGACTAAACCAGGACTAACTTAAAACAGAGAAAGTTTCCATTAAACTTGTGTAAATCTGATCAACTCATGATCAATTGAACAAATATTCTTAAACACTTAAACACAACAAGGACTTAAAGCGGAATGAAACAGAAGGAAACATTTAAAGACAAAAGTGTGTGTCGTCCTCTAGGCCACAACTCCAGACTTCTACCAGAGGATTGTGAGTTCAGATCTCCATTAGAAACATTTGAATGCTTTGATTTGTTACGATGAGATGATTCAAACACATTTGTGTGTTTGTTCAGATCATCTTCACTCAACAGTCCATCATGAGGCCCAGAGTCAAGTCGTCCGTGTCGTTGGGAGCGTGAGTTCAAACACACCTCATCATCTTCTTCAACTGGAACATTCTTCAACTCTCATCTGGGCTTTTCAAACTTCAACTAAAGTCAAGATCAAAGATCAAAGCTGAAACTTGAACCCAAAACCCTCTCACAGGAGGTCACCATGAACAAGATTCAAATAAACCTTCAGACATTTCAAAAGAACTGAAACAATGAAGAGAAGAACTTTGTACTTTCAGTCCAAAATGGAGTCAAAAGGTTCCACAGTTACATTTGACTGAAGTTCAGAACTTTTATTCTTGTTTTAGTCACTTTGACCTGTGAAAGTCTAAACTGCAGTGAGGACCAGAGGAGCAGAGTTTGAACCTTTATAATTGTCACAGGGACTGAAATATGGAATCAGTTTCTCCCTGAAGCAGCAGCTGCTGAAGGAGAAGAGAAGATCTGCAGAATCTGCATCATAAAAGGAGACCAGACCCTCACCATAGTCCACAAACACCCCGACCTTCTTAGGAGCTCGCTGCAGAGACAGAGGGACAAGAGAGTCTGTACAAGCCCCGTACTCATCTTTGTTTATCAACCTGATGCACCAGAATCCATCTTTAGGAGTCAGAGTGATCTGTCCCTTCCTGTTGATGGACTCTTGGGCCACTCCTAAAGTCCAGGCTGTTTTCCCTTTGACCTGAACCTCAAAGTAAAACCTGCCTGAGGAGAAACTCTGCTTTCCCAGAACACAAGCACCAGTATCAAACCTCAGAGGAGAATCTGGGAGCTTCTTCTTCACATCAGTGTGATGAACCTGTTTGAGATCTTCAGACAGAACGAGCTCAGGATGAGCAGTGTCTGGATCCAGAGTGACGTTCACCACAAACTGCTTCACTCTCTTCAGTTCAGCTTTAAACACTTTGTTAAAGTTTTCAGAGAGATGTTTCTCCAGCTCAGACAGAGCCCGGGCTGCACTGCCCTCACACGTCTCCGGCTCAAAGCTCACGCTGCTCCACTCCTTCAGCCCAGCAGGGGGCGTGAGTGCAGGGCAGCTCTGTAGAAAGTGGAGGGGGTCTTGAGAGCGTGAGAGCCGCTCCGCCTCAGTGCTGCTCTTCTCCAGCTCACAGATCTCCTGTTCCAGCTGCTGCACCAGCTCCTGGGCTCGTTTGTGGCTCCGGCTCTGCTTCTCCTGCAGCTCCTCTAAGAACCGGTCCTGACGCCTCTGAACAGACTGCATGAGATCAGTGAAGGCCTGCAGCCCCACAGCCCTCTCTCTGTGGACCTCTGTGTCACTGAGCTCCACACAGCGCTGGATCTCCTGGACCTTCAGCCTCCTCTGCTCCACCATGTCAAGATCAGTGACTCTAAAATCAGTCTTTTCCATCAGAAAAGTCAAACACCAGGAGGAAAAGAGAGAAAACTGAACCAGACCGAGTCCAGACCGAGTCCAGACCGAGTCCAGACCGAGTCCAGACCGAGAGTCCAGACCGAGTCCAGACCGAGTCCAGACATGTTGAACATGAACATTGTGCTTCATAAATCTGGTTTCTCTCGTGTTTTGTTCATCTTTTTCTCTCCCACATTCAAACGTCAGAAGATTCATGGACTAATCGTGACTAAACTAGTGTTTGAATCATGTTCATGTTTGTCTGGACTAAACAGACTCTAAAACACAAACCAAAAGAGCTTTTAGAACAAACACAGAGACATTCAATTGTCCAAAAAGAAGAAACATCAAGAATATACTTTATTCATCAATATTCTCTGTGGAGAAGCTTCAGTCACATATTTACACCTTTATCTGCTTCAAAATGTCTTTAAAGTCTCAGAGTTCAATCAAATAAAGGTTTAACAAGTCACTTCTAAAAGAATGATTTCATAAAGATTTAAAACAAGATAAGATAAGATAAGATAAGATATTCCTTTATTGTCCCACATGGGGAAATTTCATTGGTGCAACGCAGGTAGATACAGAAGAACAGATCACTTATAGGAAGTCTGAAAAACACTTTCAGTAGAAGATCTCCTATAAATAAATAAATAAAAACTCCCAGCTGTTGACTCTTGGTATTTGGAGAGAATCAAAGTATCAAATATATTGATAGATTTAAATCCTCTTTACATTCTGCTCCAGTTTCACAGTTTGACATGAAATTCTAATAAACTTTTGAACTTTCAGGAGTAAAAACTGTTCCAGATCCACATTTGAAGAGAAAAAGAACAAAAACAAAATGGAGGACTTTAAGTTTGACTTTCACTTCCACAGAAATGACATTTATTGCAGTTTATTTTGATATTTGACAAACTAATGTTGAGTTGAATGAAAGAAGTGGTGACATA
This sequence comes from Eucyclogobius newberryi, assembly GCF_026437365.1. NCBI lineage: Eukaryota > Metazoa > Chordata > Actinopteri > Gobiiformes > Gobiidae > Eucyclogobius > Eucyclogobius newberryi. Next base: position 7,109,377 of record NW_027315835.1, on the reverse strand, counting down.
AAGTGCAGGATTGACAGCAGCAGCAGAAGTTTTCTCTTTAGTGGTATTAAATAAGAATAAGAGTGAGAATCACAGTGTAAGTGTGTGAAGCAGAAGAGAAATGGACCTGGAGCAGGACCAAGTACCAAACTACACCACCAATAGTAGTAGTAGTTGTAGTAGCAGTAGTAATAGCAGTAATAGTAGTGGGCCTAGTAACACTGACCTGTGCTGGAGCAGATTGTTGAGGGTTTGAAGCTGCTGAGGTGCCTTTGAGCAAACGCCTTTATCTGTCAGTCCTTTTGTAAGTTTGGCTCTTGCTCTGAAGTACTGAAGTATTCGCAGTAGAAAGAAGTATTGAAAGTACTTGGGTTAGGGTTAGGGTGGCTCCTTCTAAAGACGCTCCAGCCTGAAAAACTGCTGTAAATGTTGTAAACGTTCAGATGAGAACAACGAGTTTCATTGGTCAAAAGCTGTTCTTGTGTAGAGCTGTTTCTCGTTGCAAAGCTCTGGTCACTTTGAATGTTGTAAAAGGTCCAAAGGTCAGTTTATTAGTGCCTCGTTATATCACAGACAGAGATAACAAGGAAATCAACTTTAATTCATATTTCAGTATCAATAGTTTTATTATTTGAAGCGTTTGTGCAGATGAATGTAGCGTTGTGAACAGATGCACATTCACACATCTCAGCTGATAACAGCAGACAATCCGACAATCTTCTCAGGAAAGTCGCTGTTATGATGGATACTTATATCCATTTGATTGTTTGTGCCCTCACAACAATCATAAAGCACATTTTACTGTTGGTTTTACTGGACGTTTTTGTAAATGATCCATCTGACCAACCTGCCATGTTTGTCCTTCTTTCACCTCTGCCCACATCATCCCAAACTTTGTGCAGCTTCTACACAAGCTCCAGAGTTTGTGTGGAAGTCCACACATTTTTGGACTTCCGGTTATGGCGGCGCTTTAGGCTGACGCACTCACACCGCTGCTGCAAAACCCGGCTTTAAAATCATCGTTTGACCCACTTAATCCCAAAGAAGAAGAACAAGGAAGACACAAGTCTGGTAACAGTATGGTCCACGGCCCCATTGGAAAACTGCACGCATTGTAAGCTAACAAAGCTAATGAGGCTAACATGGCTAGCAAACCGCACTCCCTCATCGCCAGAGAAACGGTGTCCTGCCGGCCCAGATAAAGATTTTCACGACTTCTTTGCATTGGAAGGAGGAGGGAATATAAGTAATCATCAGTTATTGCTCATGATGTGTGAAATAAGACGCAAAATGCAGCGTGTTCTCTTAGAGCTGGTTGTTAGCTGCCGTAAGCCGCTGAGCTGAAGGCAGCAGGAGTAACCGGAGCACGGAAGAAGTCGAGCAGCGTGTTTCAGACAATGTGGACGATCTGCAGACAGTAAGGGCCCAGATGGAGGCGCTGTGGTCCACATGGAGGCGCTGTGGGCCAGATGGAGGCGCTGTGGGCCAGATGGAGGCGCTGTGGGCCAGATGGAGGCGCTGTGGGCCAGATGGAGGCGCTGTGGTCCAGATGGAGGCGCTGTGGTCCAGATGGAGGCGCTGTGGTCCAGATGGAGGCGCTGTGGTCCAGATGGAGGCGCTGTGGTCCAGATGGAGGCGCTGGAGTTGGAGAACAATAAGATTAAAAATAAGATCCTGGATTTGGAGTCCAGATCACGTTGTCCTAACCTGAGGCTTTTGGGCGTAGAAGATGAAGAAGGAGAAGAAGAAGGAGAACATCACCTGGGCAAACCAAGACTAGCAGCTGATAAACCACAAGGCATGATGTAACGCCCCGATAGCAACCATAGCAACCATAGCAACCATGTGACGAGGACAGAGCAGAGCTGAGACAAGTTCAGATGGTGCAGACCAGAGTAAGTTTTATTTACAGCGACTATTTACAAAAAAGTGATTTAAAATACAGCATTCTTCAGCATGTTCACACAGCACCGCCCACACGAGCGACTGCGACCACGCCCCTTTTATAGGCCACTGGGCTGATTGGACCATCTCAATCCGAGGACCAGGTACAAAAATATATTCTTTATTTAATTTACCGTGCACATTTGAATCCTTACTATATATTTTAAACTCCCTAAACACCCCTCCTATTTTCTTACAATGTTCTGCCCCGGAACCTTCTTAAGGTGCTCCGGCTCACTGGGTACTCTTTTGGCCGGCGCACCTAAAAATGGCGGAAAACATGAGGTAAAGTTGACATTTCAATATTGTTAAACTGATCATTCACAAACATGTTCTTTTGCTGCAGCTCGACTCACAAAACTAAACTCTCAATAAATAATTTCAAACATTGACTTGTGGTTTCATTTTATTCTTATTATTGTAAGGCTGAAGCAGAGGTGCTCCTCAGAACACCAGGAGAAGCAGAGGTGTTCCTCAGGACACCAGGAGAAGCAGAGGTGCTCCTCAGAACACCAGGAGAAGCAGAGGTGCTCCTCAGAACACCAGGAGAAGCAGAGGTGCTCCTCAGGACACCAGGAGAAGCAGAGGTGCTCCTCAGAACACCAGGAGAAGCAGAGGTGCTCCTCAGGACACCAGGAGAATCAGAGGTGCTCCTCAGGACACCAGGAGAAGCAGAGGTGCTCCTCAGGACACCAGGAGAATCAGAGGTGCTCCTCAGGACACCAGGAGAAGCAGAGGTGCTCCTCAGAACATCAGGAGAAGCAGAGGTGCTCCTCAGAACACCAGGAGAAGCAGAGGTGCTCCTCAGGACACCAGGAGAAGCAGAGGTGCTCCTCAGAACACCAGGAGAAGCAGAGGTGCTCCTCAGAACATCAGGAGAAGCAGAGGTGCTCCTCAGAACACCAGGAGAAGCAGAGGTGCTCCTCAGAACACCGGGAGAAGCAGAGGTGCTCCTCAGAACATCAGGAGAAGCAGAGGTGCTCCTCAGAACACCAGGAGAAGCAGAGGTGCTCCTCAGAACACCAGAAGAAGCAGAGGTGCTCCTCAGAACACCAGGAGAAGCAGAGGTGCTCCTCAGAACACCAGGAGAAGCAGAGGTGTTTCGAAGCAGAGGTGCTCCTCAGAACACCAGAAGAAGCAGAGGTGCTCCTCAGAACACCAGAAGAAGCAGAGGTGGTGCTCCTCAGAACACCAGGAGAAGCAGAGGTGCTCCTCAGAACACCAGGAGAAGCAGAGGTGCTCCTCAGAACACCAGGAGAAGCAGAGGTGCTCCTCAGAACACCAGGAGAAGCAGAGGTGCTCCTCAGAACACCGGGAGAAGCAGAGGTGCTCCTCAGAACACCAGGAGAATCAGAGGTGCTCCTCATTACACCAGGAGAAGCAGAGGCGCTCCTCAAATGCAAAACACAGAGTTCTGAAGAGTACGAGAGATGGAGCCACCAGCGTGGGGCGTGTGACTTTGGGTTGTGGTCACCATGGTGATACATTTCTGTTTTGTTTTTATAGATCAAGCTCGTGTAAAAATGCGTACGCACATTTTGTGCTTTGTTTTGTGCTTACCGGGGTTTATAAATGAGGCCCCTGTCAAAGTCAAAGGATTCTTTCAGCTCCTCAAAATCCTTCAGATGATTCTCCTTTACAATCTGGTAAAAGACCTTTAGACCTTTTGTTGTCCAGACTTTAAGGTTTGATTATCTTTGTTTAGTTTGTATGTCTTGATCAGCTCCTTCCATGTCGTAAGCACAGATTTAACCCAGGGATTCTTAACTTCCTCCATCAGACTCAAGCGTGTGTCATCTGCCAGTGAGGCCTGCACAGGAACCCCCGGCACAACGTTACTCTCAATATGAGACCATTGAGCTTCAGATTCTGTCTTCGCCTCGCCGTCGCCTAGATGTCAGTCAACGCCAGGGGGAGGGGCCAGCAGCAGAGTGCAGCAGGGACAAGCCCCGCCCAGACGCTTTGGGAAGTGAGTGTTCAAACATAAACTTGATTATAGAATTAAAGCTGCAACTAACGATTATTTCTATTGAACATTGAGACTTCTTAAATACATTTACGACCAAATAAAGGTTGGATTATGGCGACTGAAGGCTTCTGGAGAATAAAGAGTATTATCTGAAATTGTTTATTAGTTTTTGACATTATGATTCAAAATTGCACCTGTATTTGTTATAAAAGTTTTTTTCTGAGGTGTTTTCGAGCGTCACTTCCAAGTTCTTTGTGGTTCCAGAAGTTAATTTCTCATAAATTTTCTCATATTTAGAGAAAAGTCATATAACAAGAGACTAAGCATCTCCATGGTAACTGATAACGCTGTTGTTTTCACACACAAAACACACGTAAAACTTTAAATTCTGCCAAAAAAATAATCATTGTGGTTTGTAAACTTGTGCTCGTTTGATTCATCGTAAATGAACGTGTCAAATGGACAAAATGATAAATATCTTCCACGTTGTGAGCCATTTTGGTCACATTCTACTTGAAGGTTCAGATCCTCTGGTCACTTTAGAAACATCCTTGGCAGATGCTTTATCTTCACCTCACGAAACATCAGAATGTGTCAATGTCTTGTTACGGTTCAAATGTCACACAAAATGTAAAAATGAGCCACAAACGAGCAGAAATATGACTTTTTACTCACCACAAGATTCTGGATCCGTATTAGACTTTGTCCCAGAAAAAAGCTTTAGGCCCTTTTTATTCTGCAGACGACAAGTTACTCAAGTAAAACTAGACTAAACTAGGACTAAACCAGGACTAAACCAGGTCTAAACCAGGACTAAACTAGGACTAAACCAGGACTAATCTAGGACTAAACCAGGTCCAAACCAGGACTAAACTAGGACTAAACCAGGACTAAACTAGGACTAAACCAGGACTAAACCAGGACTAAACTAGGACTAAACCAGGACTAAACTAGGACTAAACCAGGACTAAACTAGGACTAAACTAGGTCCAAACCAGGACTAAACTAGGACTAAACCAGGACTAAACTAGGACTAAACCAGGTCTAAACCAGGACTAAACTAGGACTAAACCAGGACTAAACTAGGACTAAACCAGGTCCAAACCAGGACTAAACTAGGACTAAACCAGGTCTAAACCAGGTCTAAACCAGGACTAAACTAGGACTAAACCAGGTCTAAACCAGGTCTAAACCAGGTCTAAACCAGGTCTAAACCAGGTCTAAACCAGGACTAAACCAGGTCTAAACTAGGACTAAACCAGGTCTAAACCAGGTCTAAACCAGGACTAAACTAGGACAAAACCAGGACTAAACTAGGACTAAACCAGGACTAAACTAGGACTAAACCAGGTCTAAACCAGGTCTAAACCAGGACTAAACCAGGTCTAAACCAGGTCCTAACCAGGACTAAACCAGGTCTAAACCAGGTCTAAACCCGGTCCTAACCAGGACTAAACCAGGTCTAAACCAGGTCCTAACCAGGACTAAACTAGGACTAAACTAAGACTAAACCAGGTCTAAACCAGGTCTAAACCAGGTCCTAACCAGGTCCAAACCAGGTCTAAACCAGTCAAACACACACTTCTTCTCTTGTTTGAAACGTTTGGTTTTATTGATAATACTGCAGATTATTTGACATTTTTTAAACTTTACACAAACCTTTAAAACATGCACAAAGTTCAGTTCCCACATTTTTCCTTCTGTAACAAAAAAAACAACAACAAAACATTCAACTCTCACGGTTTTCCAGCGCAAGAGACGCGACTCCCCCGACGACGCCAACGACAAAAACGCACAGATTTAAACAAGAACAAATGTACCGCAGAATGAGAATCCTTTAAATAAAACTGCTTTTGTTGTTACATTGTCGTTACTGAAGCGTATAAAACGGCACGAGCGACGGCGGTAAAGCTGTGGCAAACACTGAAGCGATTTATCATCATTTTAAGCGAGAATAACAAGAATATATCATTTACAATCATCAGTATCGACACGAGAGCGGCTTCTCTCGCCCGTTCGGAAAAGCAAAACCGTACGCTAAAGGCTAATTATGATCATTATTACTCGTCATTAATAAGCATTTGGACTGCGCGCGTCCTCCTGAAAGTGCAAATCTATCTTTTCTAAAGCGGAAAACAATCCAAAACAACGGAAGTATGTGCAGATTTCTGTACAGCTACGGCAGAACTCTGATTGTGACTCGAAAGACGCGGACGTGATTGAGAACATCGGCCATTCAAACCGCATCTGTCGTCCAAAAAGTAGACGTAAACGTAAATAACTTTATCTCGGACCGTTTGTGGTTAAATTAATCTTCACGTTGTCGTTCTGAGGGTTAAATTTGGTCAAACCGGTCACAAACTTGATTCAAGATTTCTCAATAATCGTTGAATCGTGATATTTTTTCTCACAATCGTCGTCGTTTGATATTGCGCGTCCCTAATCGTAAAACTCGTTTAACGTTTTGAGCTAAAAAAGACAAACTCGGGTCTAAAGTCGTCCGAAGGCGAAAAACAAAATACAAATAAAAAGTGCGGTGAATGTGGGAAAGCAAAGAGAGAGAAACAAAACGCCTTCGTCAGACTTTGGGGTTAAGAAAGAGCTTTCAGGGGCAGGAAGTGCTCTGCTCTTTTTCAAAATAAAAGTCCACCTGACGCCAGCCTCAGGAGGAAGTGACGTCGCTGGTCTCGGTCCCGTCTTTTAGGGGGAATTTATCCTTAAATTATATTATCATTTCTCCGTCAAAAACAAACCTGGAGTTGTGTTTTTTTTAATTTATTCCAGTTTTCATTTTACTTTGAAGGACACATATTATGCATCGTTTGTGTCCTTTACACCATTTACTTTGGCGTTTCGTGTTTCAGAATTTAAAATAACGTTTGCGCTGAAAATCACACGTGACGTTCCCTCGTCCGGACTCGGACTCGGTTCCACCTACTGGCAGCACAGGGAATCGCCACAGGGAAATGAACAAAAGCTAGCTTGTCCCGATGTGCTAATGTAAGTGCGCGGTTGTAATGAACTTGATTTGACTCAGAAATGTTCAAAAACGAGTCTGGAGATGATTTATAGAGTTGAAAACAGCTCGTTTGACGTCACAAAAGTGGGAAATGTGAAACTGTGTGTTTTTGTGAGGCTCAGAGAAGACGAGCTCGTGAAACAAACGTGAACGAAGCGAAACACGACGCCGGCTGTGTTTTTGATGAGAGCTCAAATCAAATTATAAAGCTCAAATACGTCAATTTTGCCTAATATGTGTCCTTTACTACTTCCTAAATCATGTTGTTGCTCTAATATTCATGAGATCTTATCGTCATGGAGACCTGATGTTTGTCCCTTCAACATGATAAACACATCTCCAGGTATGTTTTTTGATAAGAATAAAACTCGGGATAAATGCTGAGAATTGTCCGTTTTGCCCGTGCGACCTTACACATAAATATCCCCGGGGGCCTGCGGTGCGGCGGCGTGGCCTCTAGGGGTCCTCGGCGTCCAGGAAGTCCTTCTTGGGCGGAGCGACGCCCCTGTACCAGGAGCAGGAGCCGTCGGCGCGTCGGACGCAGGCGTAGTGGTTGGCCTGGCGACCGTAGACCTGCTTCTCGATCATCAGGTCCGTCCACAGGCATTCTTCAGGGGCCGAGATCTCGCACGGGAGGGACGGACAGCGCACGATCTGAGGAGAGACGCAGGTGAGTGACCGCGCCCTGAGTGACCGCGCCCTGAGAGACCCTGAGTGACCGCTCCCTGAAAGACCCTGAGTGACCCTGAGTGACCGCGCCCTGAGTGACCCTGAGTGACCGCTCCCTGAGTGACCCTGAGTGACCCTGAGTGACCGCACCCTGAGTGACCCTGAGTGACCGCACCCTGAGTGACCGCACCCTGAGTGACCGCGCCCTGAGTGACCGCGCCCTGAGTGACCGCGCCCTGAGTGACCGCGCCCTGAGTGACCGCTCCCTGAGAGACCCTGAGTGACCCTGAGTGACCGCACCCTGAGTGACCGCACCCTGAGTGACCATGAGTGACCACACCCTGAGTGACCGCACCCTGAGTGACCCTGAGTGACCGCAGACGCTGCTCCGACACAGACGCTGCTCAGACACAGACGCTGCTCCGACACAGACGCTGCTCCGACACAGACGCTGCTCAGACACAGACGCTGCTCAGACACAGACGCTGCTGCTCCTTCTTTACCTTGCAGTCGCAGCCCATCTGGTAGCGCTGGCTGAGGCTCTTCTTTTGGGTGGCGCTGAGGGAGTCCCAGGGCTGGATGTAGTCGCACAGAGTCACGTGCATGCGACCTCCGGACTCAGCTTTACCTGGACCAGGACGAGACAGAGAATGAGACAGAGACAGAGACAGAGGCAGAGGCAGAGGCAGAGGCAGAGGCAGAGGCAGAGGCAGAGGCAGAGGCAGAGGCAGAGGCAGAGGCAGAGACAGAGGCAGAGGCAGAGGCAGAGGCAGAGGCAGAGGCAGAGGCAGAGGCAGAGGCAGAGGCAGAGGCAGAGGCAGAGACAGAGACAGAGGCAGAGGCAGAGGCAGAGGCAGAGACAGAGACAGAGACAGAGACAGAGACAGAGGCAGAGGCAGAGGCAGAGACAGAGGCGTGGCTCATTCAGGGATCGAA